>NC_038250.2:18142300-18427401 GCF_000004515.6 Glycine max
AGTTTGCATTAGCCATTGTTTATAGTCTTGAATTGTCCGTTTGGACGGTTTGGGGAGACTGGTATATTTATGTTAGATTCATTCGTGAAGGTTATTATTATTTTCATTAGTTTGATTAAATTTCGGTTCACTGCATTTCAAGTTGTTCTTCGAGTGCATACTTGATTATCGGGAAATTCATTTGACCGATGTCATGTCGTGTACTTGGAGACCAATGCGAAATGCTGCCGAAATTTAGTCAAATTTTTGTAAATAATGGTAACCTTGATGATTGAAGCTAACATAAAAGACAATTTTCCTAAATGGGATAGGGCCACACCTATAAATAAAAAAGTGAGATTTTCATGCATGGAATTCCGTAGATGGATCGAAGTTGGATGAATGCAAGTCGCATGAGCCCAGAATATGAGGATGGCATCGAACAGTTCTTGCAATTTGCTTCAGAAAGAGGTCGACCAAATGAAGAAGGAAAATATTATTGTCCTTGCATCAACTGTTTGAATGGAAGACGACAATTACTCGATGACATACGGGACCATCTATTGTGTGATGGGATTAAGAAGAATTACACGACGTGGATATGGCATGGTGAAGTGACAGACATGCAGAGTGGGTCCCAATCTGAATCGTTTGATGTAGAAATGGGAGATCGGTTAGAGGACATGATTCGTGACCTTGGACAGGAGTCTTTCCAGCAGGCACACGCCCCTGTGTATGAAGGATTGCAGAGTGATTCTAAGAAACCTTTGTATGCAGGGTGCAAGAATTCCTTAACCTTGTTGTCTGCTGTGTTGAGTCTGGTTAATGTGAAGGCCAGGTATGGGTGGAGTGACAAAAGTTTCACCTCACTGCTTGAGGTAGTGCACAATCTGCTTCCAGAGGACAACACATTGCCTAAAAGTTACTATAAGGTGAAGAAGATATTGTGTCCCATGGGTATGGAGTATCAAAAGATTCATGCTTGCCCCAATGATTGCATACTGTACAGGCATGAATTCCAAGAAATGTCCAAATGCCCTGTCTGTGGGACTTCACGGTACAAAGTGAAGGATGAAGAGGAAAGCAATTCTGATGAAAACTGCAACAAGGGCCCCCCAGCGAAGGTTTTGTGGTATCTTCCAATCATTCCAAGGTTTAAGCGTCTGTTTGCTAATGAGGACGACGCAAAAGACCTTACATGGCATGCAAATGGAAGGATTTCTGATGGAATGGTCCGTCATCCGGCTGATTGCTCCCAGTGGAAGAAGATTGATGGTTTGTATCCGGATTTCGGGAATGAGCCAAGAAATCTTAGACTTGGACTAGCCAGTGATGGAATGAATCCATATGGCACCTTAAGCACTCAACACAGTTCATGGCCAGTTCTACTAGTAATTTATAATTTGCCTCCTTGGTTGTGCATGAAGTGAAAATACATTATGTTGTGTATGATGATATCGGGCCCAAGACAGCCAGGAAATGACATTGATGTTTATCTAAGTCCGTTGGTTGAAGATCTGAGAAAGTTGTGGGACGAGGGGGTTGTAGTGTTTGATGCGTTTCGCAAGGAGACGTTTGAAATGCGTGCAATGCTTTTTTGTACCATTAATGACTTTCCAGCATATGGAAATCTCAGTGGTTACAGTGTTAAGGGTCATCATGCATGCCCCATCTGTGAAGAAAATACAAGTTACATACAGCTGAAACATGGGAGAAAAACAGTCTACAGTAGGCATCACCGCTTTCTAACACCCAATCATCCTTACAGACGAGTGAGAAAAGCTTTTAATGGAAGTCAAGAGCATGATATTGCGCCGATACCGTTGACTGGTGAGCAGGTATATCAGCGGGTTCAACACCTGAACACTGTATTTGGGAAGACCCAAAAGAAGGATAAAAGTCAGAGTTGCATATGGAAGAAGAGGTTCATTTTCTTTGATCTTCCGTACTGGTGTGATCTTGACGTTAGACATTGTATTGATGTTATGCATGTGGAGAAAAATGTTTGTGACAGTGTGATTGGGACGCTCCTTAACATTCAAGGAAAGACGAAGGATGGCTTGAATACCCGTCAAGATCTAGCTGATATGGGTATAAGATCACAGTTGCATCCAAGGTCTGATGGGAAGAAAATTTACTTGCCCCCAGCCTGCCATACTTTGTCCAAGAAGGAGAAGATAAGTTTTTGTCAGTGTCTTCGTCAGGTGAAAGTTCCACAAGGATACTCTTCAAATATTAAAAGCCTTGTGCAGTTGAAGGAGCTTAAGCTAGTAGGGTTAAAGTCTCACGATTGTCACGTGCTCATGCAACAATTGTTAGCCGTGGTTATACGAGACATCTTGCCAAACAAAGTCAGGTTCACCATAACTCGCCTGTGCTTTTTCTTCAATGCTATATGTAGCAAAGTGATTGATCCAATAATGTTTGATGAGTTGGAAAATGAGGCCGCAATTATACTGTGCCAGTTGGAGATGTATTTTCCCTCTGCTTTCTTTGACATCATGATTCACTTGATTGTGCATCTGGTCAGAGAAGTCGAATGTTGTGGTCCTGTTAATCTATGCTGGATGTACCCGGTTGAGCGGAGACATGAAGATCTTAAAAGGGTATACAAAGAATCTATATCGTCCGGAAGCATCTATTGTTGAGAGGTACATTGCAGAAGAAGCCATTGAATTTGGTTCAGAATACTTAGAGAAGGCTAAAGCTGTTGGGCTTCCTGAGTGTCGGCATGATGACAGAGTGGGTGGTAAGGGTTCAAGAGGACTGCAGGTGATCACTCCAAGTGTAGAAGATTTGTTACAAGCTCACTTGTATGTCTTGAACAACAGTAATGAAGTTTTGTCATACATAGTTAAGCATGAAGCTTTAGTCAAACAGAATAATCCGAAAATGTCAAAGAATTGGGCGTTGAAAAAGCATAACAAAAATTTCTGTGATTGGTTTAAAGATACAATCTTTGCAGATGAGAATGCTTCAGAAAAATTAAGAAAACTAGCAGATGGGCCTAAAGAAATGTTATAACCTGGCAAGGTACGACATAAACAGGTATTCATTTTACACAAAAGCACAAGATGACAAAAGTACAATGCAGAACAGCGGGGTCACCCTAAGGGCTGAATCTCAACACTTTGCAAGTGTCAATGACGCCAATCCCTGTGTAGCTTCCATCCCTTACTTTGGGTTCATTGATGAAATTTGGGAGCTTAATTATGTGAAATTTACAGTATGTGTTTTCAAATGTAAATGGGTTGACAGCAACACCGGTGTGCGCACCGATGATATAGGATTTACCCTGGTAGATCTAAAGAAACTTGGTTACCACAATGACCCTTTCATCATGGCAGAACAAGCTAGACAAGTATTTTACGTGCAAGACCCTTGTGATAAAGGTGGTGTGTGGTTCTGCAGGGCAAAACAGTTGGTGTTAATGTAGAAGATGATGATTCATACATGGACACCTATGTTAGTCCTTTGACCGCTCAAATCACTGGTAACGTTGTCGGAGAAGAAGAAGCTGACGACGTTCATGCAAATCGAAATGATCATGATGAAGGAGAATTGATTAACATCGGCTAATGTAATTTTCTGCAGAGACAGAGGTCACCAAACCTAGTAAGTGACAACTACATTTTTCTCTTATTGAGGCATCGTTTTTTGTTTCAATTTGCCTCCTTAGGACTTCATCCAGCTCATGTTTGTCGCCAGTTTCATCATCCACCACCCTTTTCTTCTCTGGCTTCTCACGTTCATTGTTGTTAAACCATATTTATGCTCTCTTCCCTTCATGTCTTGTTTTATCACAACTTTAGCTGAATCTCCCATCTTCAGCATAGTTGAATCTCCTGTCTCATTGTCCAATGACACACTTTGATGGCCAGTATCTCTTTTCTTCGTATGTTCTAGTGCTTCAGCTTCAGAATGCATAAAGCAATCAGAATTTTCCAGTGATCACCAAAGGCTTCTGCATCAGCATTGACACTCTCCACCCTCTTTGGTTTATGCTTCTGTGTTTTCTTCATGCCTCCTCGTTATAAATCTCAGCTTTATTCGAGTTGCACTAGAACGATCACCACCAATCTGTGCTTTTTCCTCGTCTATCAGGTCAATATCTTTCCTTTCAACTTTTGTTTTGTAAATTACAGTGTAGTTTTCAAAAGCAAAGGTGAAACGAAAGATATTGAGCTGGTAGAGGAGGAACAGGCACGGATTGGTGCTGATCCTTCTAGTGGGACCTCCAATAAATCTGAGAATTATAAGGAGGAAGCATGGAAAGAAAACACAGAAGCATAAACCAAAGAGGGTGGAGAGTGTCAACGCTGATGCAGAAGCCTTTGGTGATGACTGAAAATTCTGATTGCTCTATGCATTGTGAACTGAAGCAGTAGAACATACGAACAAAAGAGATACAGGCCATCAAATGTGGCATTGGACAATAAGACAGGAGATTCAACTATGCTGAAGATGGAGATTCAGCTAAAGTTGTGATAAAACAAGACATGAAGGGAAGAAGGCATAAATATGGGTTTAACAACAATGAACGTGAGAAGGCACAGAAGAAAAGGGTGGTGGATGATGAAACTGCCGACAAACATCAGCTGGATGAAGTCCTATGAAGATCCTCCTCATTCTCAAAGAGGGGAACGAGCAACAATTTGAAGGTTGTATATTCAGGAACTAAAGAATTCAAATAGCTAGTAATAAGAGGGATTTGTTTTTGGGATTTTCTGAGCACCAAGAGCGGCTACGCAAGAAGTTTGCACTTGAGGAGGGAAGGATATTTGCAGCTAATGAACAAGTTTCTTAACTATTGTCCTTAAGATTTTACTGTTTCTTTTTGCTAATATGTAAATATAAATGGTATAAGGGTATGGCGTAAAAACATGGTCTATATTTACTTCTAAGATTGTTAGGGGTAAAAATGACCATGTCCCTATGGCATAACCTTATATTATTTATATTTACATATAAGAAAAAAAAACAGTAAAATCTGAAGGACAAATAGTTAAGAAAGTTGTTCATTAGCTGCAAATATCCTTCCCTCCTCAAGTGCAAGCTTCTTGCGTAGCCGCTCTTGGTGCTCAGAAAATCCCAAAAACAAATCCCTCTTATTACTAGCTATTTTGAATTCTTTAGTTCCTGAATGTACAACCTTCAAATTGTTGCTCGTTCCCCTCTTTCTTTTCTGCAAAAAAGAAAATCAAATGTTGTCAAAACATGGATGAAGTCCTAAGAAAATCAATATCAAAGAAAACATGGATGAAATCACAATTAAAAAGCACAACTACCTATCTTTCAGAGTCCTTTGGTTAATTTGTCTTGTCTCCTTATGTGGTGGGGTTTTGTTTAATAATCTTATACTTTTGCCTTCCAAAAAAAACTTATCACTAATCCTCTTTTCATTAATCCAATTTTGTATGTTATTGTATAAAAGATCATGGGTTCTCCACCAGCCTCCACTACTCCTCCTCCTCCTCCTCCTACTTCGGACGCATCGGCTTCGACGTCTGCCGTGAAGCGGACACGCAAAGCCTCACGCCTACGATCGTTGTCCACTAGACCACCTGGTGTTGAGAGACCAGTGGTACATGTTGATCCTGCTACAGGGAAGGCCGACGGTCCCCACAAGAAGAAATTAAGAACATATTTGGGGATTGTGGCACGTGATAAGGTGGACATCACCTACGAGAACTGGAAGGAGGTCCCTACTGCTCAGAAGGACCTGATTTGGGAGGATATTCAGGTATTTCTCTTTTCTTATTTGATTGTGTGTAATTAATAGCCAAAAAATTTCATTATTGTAACAAATAAACTTTGTTTCATGTTGTCAGGCGGAATTTGATATCCCAGAGGCTTCTGACAGTAGGACGAAAAGGAAGTTACTACAGACCGTGGGGGAGAGATGGAGGCAGTTTAAATCAGACCTCATGACGAAATGGGCCCTAGCAGCCGATGAGGACGGTGTCGAGGACACTGTCTGTGACAAATACGGCATCAGCAAGGAAAAGTGGGTCCAGTTTTGCCAGACTCGCAGAGACCCTTCTTGGGAGGTATGTTCCTTTTCCATTTAAGTTGTTTTTCATATTAAACATGATGTTTTTATACTTCATTCTACCCATTTCAAACATTATTGTTTAATTTTTTCAGGATGTGCGCATGAAGGCACATGCCATCCAGAAGCAGAATACTGCCCCCCACGTTTTGTCTCGTGGGGGTTATGATTATTTGGAGCAGAAGCTCCTGGCTAAGAAGACCAAGAAGAAGATGCAGGAAGCTGCACAGTCAGGAAGCGTTGATGGCGTCATCGACCCTCCATCCCCGGTCAGACGCCACGTGAAGTGGAAGATGGCCCGCACGAAGAAGACAGGGGAGATGACGACTGAGGCCGCAAAGGAAATCGCTGAGAAGATTGTAAGTCATGTTCAACTAACCATTACAATTATGTTTGAATATTTTGAAAATGTCATGTACCACTGTGTGTTTTCTGTGCAGGATTCGTTTGAGGAGCAGGCCACACAGGGATCGTTCATCCCCCATGGACGTCAGGATGTTCTGACCGCTGCTATTGGACGTCTAGAGCACCCTGGACGTGTCCGTGGTACTAGAGCCGGTGTCACCATCAAGCAATACTTTAGATCGGCTCCACGGACGTCCCGCAGTGCTTCCTCCCTACCTCCTGACGAATTACACCAGCTGACTCAGCAGATCAGGGACCAGCTAGAGGAGTCCATCACAGAGAAAGTGACGAGGCAGGTCATGGCATCCTTCAGCCACCTTCAGTCGCAGATGCAATCTCAGGGACTTGCAGTGCCTCCTGAGCCTCTGGTTGGTCCTGGTCCCTCCGGTCCTCGAGTGAGCACAAAGGGGAGTTGTGTTGATCCCTCAGGAAATGATCCTGAGACCGGTGACTCTGACAGGTGCGGCTTGTACATAGAAGCAGATCCTGCCCGCCTGGTTGCCATCGGGAGAGTTTATGAGGGATCCACTGTTGTTCATAACACTCCTTTGTTGCCTGGCCAAGTAAAGGTGAGTGTGGAGGAGGTTAGAGATGCAGATGCTCTAGTTCCTGTACCCACTGATGAGGTTTCCTTAGTGGGGCAGGCACTTCACACCTTCATTGCTTGGCCGACACATCTGGTCAAGTCTTTATCATAGCAGGTACTTATTATCCTTACTATATGTTTCTTCTTTTCAAATTAGGCTATTTAACTTTGTTTCATGAACAGGTAGTTGTGTCTCCGCCAAAACCACCTCCGAAGCCCGATCCGGAGGTCAATGATCCGCTTTATCTTATGACATTGACCATCCCAGAGCTTTTCTTGAGGCCTTATCAGGTTAGATGGGATGCCACCGTGTTCGGGGTCGTTAATCCAGATTTCCCCCTGTACATAAAGCACGAAGACCTCTCCGAAATCGCACACGGTGGTCAATGTCTCAGCATATCAGTGTTACAGTTGTGGATTCTGTAAGTCTTTATATAAAAGACTTTTATTTACCTAAGTTATGGCTTTCAATTCATAAATATTTAACTTTGACTTAACATAAACAGGCATCTCACTGAAACATGTATGCGAGCGGGGAATTCTGATATCTATGGATTCCTCGAGCCTCAGTCCATTCAGAGGTCTGGGCAATCACAGTTTGAATCTAAAAGTTACATAAAGAGTTGGATGCAGAGTTCACAACACGATGTGTATCTTGGAGCCTACCTAAATGGGTAAGTCACAAAATAACAAAATTTAATTAATGTTTACTAATGTACTAACCCATTTTAGGTTCCACTGCAACGGACACTGGCAGATGGTGGTCATCCTGCCCAAGGAACACTTAGTTGTCTGGTTTTGTTCATTGCATAACAGGCCAGACAACTACCTTAAGGGGATTATTAATAGGTTAGTGTTGTTTTCAATACATTTGCATTGTAATACCTCAACGTACAACACCAGTTTTTAATTGTTACTCATATGGAACAGTGCTATCAAGGGTCTTGATGATGCTCCACAGCCTAAATCAAAGGCTCCTGCTAGGTGGATTGTCGTCAAGGTACGTCATTTACATAAAACTTCTACTTATATATATTTCTTTATGTGTCTATACACTAGTTGTTTAATTAATATCCAAATTTCATTATGTATTTAGTGTAATAGACAAAAAGGAACTACTGAGTGCGGCTACTATGTCATGCACTGGATGTCCATCATCATTTTAGGAACTTTTAGAAATAATTGGGAAGCGGTAAGTTTATTTCAAAGAAAATCGATTTATTTATAATTTGTATTACATTATTAACTTAATATGATTTATTTAATCATGCAGTATTTTAACGACCCTAGACCATTGGAGCCTGAGAGATTAAAAGTATTGCGGATCCAGTGGGCATAGTTTTATCTCCGAATTAGAGATCAGGCCTAGGATTTAGGGACATTTTTTAACATTTTTTACATTTTTTACATTTTCTATGTAACATGAACATTGAATTCATTTGTTGATAGTTCTTTATAATATATAAATTAATTATTTGATGTTTATTATCATTAAAACTGCTTGAAAGCAGAATAAAATGTTTATTTGCTGTGAATTGGGCCTCCTGAAATTGCATTTGATAGGTACAATTTTGGGTTTACTGTAAAAACAGAAAGTGTATATAAAAAAAATATTTGAAAACAACATCGGTTATTAACAAAAACCGATGTTAATATCATAACCAACATCGGTTATAATAGAAAATCGATGTTAACATTTGTATATTAACATCGGTTTTTTGTGTATAACCGATGTCAGCGTTTGTATTTTAACATCGGTTATCTGTAGAAAACCGATGTTAACTAGTGTACATTAACATCGGTTAATTATAAATAACCGATGTGAATATTTGAATATTAACATCGGTTATTTATAATTAAACGATGTTATACACAAAGAACTACACCAAATAAGTGTATGCATCATCAACGTTGACATCGGTTTTCTAGCAAAACCGATGTTAAGGGCATATATTAACATCGGTTTTTGTAGAAAATCGATGTTAAACTAACATATTTACATCGGTTTTACTGGAAAACCGATGTCAACGTTCATCATGCCTACACTTTTTTTGCTGTCGTTCATTGTGTTTAACATCGGGTATTTGGAGAACCGATGTTGTCATATGTATGTTAACATCGGTTCTCCAAAACCGATGTTAACATTCATACATTCAACATCGTCACTTTCAACATCGGTTTTAGAACCGATGTAGAATGTTCTAAATAACCGATGTTGAAAGTGTATTTTCTAGTAGTGGATATTCTAACTCTATTATGCTAGATGTAAAGATAGTAAAAGATCCACTTTAGGCTACATTTTCTTATTGGTAGGAGAAGCTATTTCATGGAAAAATGTCAAACAAACACTTGTGGTTACTTCCTCCATGGAGGCAGAATTTATAGCATATTTTGAGGCATCCAATTATGGAATATGGTTACTAATTTTTTGTCACTGGCTTGTGCATATTGGGAAATGTTGATGGATTGACACGTGCACCAATTCGTCCCAAGTAGTAAAGTTAAAATGGAAGTCTGAGTATCATATTCACATGGACTTTGTTTGTACTTATGTAGATGAATATTTGATTAAGAAAAAGATTTGGAAAGATTGTAAAAAAATAGTAATTTAAATTGATAGAAAATTAAATTAAATAAAAGAAGAAATTAAACAAGAATTTAAATTAATTAATTAAAGACAGCAAGATTAGAGAACCCAATAATATTGTAAAAGTAAATTCAGAAGATGAGAATGATGAAAACTTAACCTACCAGAGCTACTCTTTGATGTAATGTTAATGATTTTTATCTATTTATAACTATTCCAATTTACACCAACATCTACTATTATACTCTAACTTTGGTCCCTCGTATGAAAGAGTCTAATTTATCTTCTTTTTTTCTCAAATCCCTTTGCAGAGCTAAAATAGTAAATTACATTAAAAATAGAGATGTATATCAGGCAAAACACATTGACATCAAGTTCCTAGTTGTGAAAGAAAGAGTGCAAAGTGAAAAAATATCCATTGAACACATAGGGACAAACTCCATGATAATAGATCCATTTACAAAAGGATTACCACCTATGGTATTTCATGAGCACACTGCTCATATGGGTGTTGTCATGATTGAGGATATTTCAGCATAGTGGGAGTTTGTATTTTGTTTTGTTTAATGTAAGATACTTATGCTTTATGATATTTATCTTATCAGATATAACATTATTTAGTTTCTAGTTATTGTGCTTCACTTTGTTAGATTATACTATAACAATGATCTCACTAAAGTAATTAAAGTAGGACCAGTTGAAAATAGACATTTTTTTATCACATTAAATGTAATTTTCATGCTGCACATCCACGCTTGATCTATGTTGTTGGTTATATTGTATATGTGACCATTGATAGACCAATTACAATAAAGGTAATGGAAGTTGCTTTGATCCTATATTGATATAATTGATGAATGAGATTGATTGAAGATGTTATTTACTAAAGATAACAATTTTGAGCTCATAAAGTTATTTTATGATACATGAATAAAAAAAATATGTGATTCGAGTGGGAGATTGTTAGATATTTTTAATATGTGAGTCTGCATATAATATTAAATCATGTATTATATGTTATCTATAAGATTTTATTGTCTCTATTAAAATGATCTTATAAGGATAAATTTATTGGGATATATAACATCTCATTTGGTGTGGTCGACTATATATAATGTGTAGATATCATAAGTCTTATTTATGTTATTGTGATGGACAAATTAGCAATAAGAAATATTTAATAATTAATTACAACTCTTTGTGAATGAGTATAAGGATGAAAAGACATAACTCTTCATGAAAAGATGCTTAACTATTAGAGAAAGGATTATGGTTCCCAAGTCATATATTTTATTTTCTAACATCCCATCAATAAAGAAGATCAAGAGGGATTGTGCATAGAGACTTGGAAGATCATTTAACCCAATATTTTTTTCCTCTTATAATTATCCATGGATATTGGTATGCTTCTGCTACAGTCTTGTTATTTTTATATTCTCGATAATTTAACATAAAAGTTATGTATGATGTTCATATAATCTAGTCCATTTTCTCTCAATTTCTAACAATATATTGAAGTGTCATAAGACACTTGTTTTGTTCGGTTGTTCATTCATATATGAACATTTTATGTTGAAATTGTAGGTTTTAGCTTTTACCTTTTGAAATGTGAAAATTTTATAAATATTTTCATAAATAAATAAATTAATTTTTTTAAAATAAATTAAAATAAAATCTTTCATTTCTTTTGTTATTGAATTATCATGTAGAGGCAGCGATTTGTTACACATGTTGTTTCTATGATGCAAGAGATATTGATGTTGGCTAGTGAGAACCTCTCACTTTATGTTATTTGGTGTTGCACTTCTGTCTAACATGAAATAAATTAAAATAAAATCTTTCATTTCTTTTTATCAACAAATTTATTGTATGTACTATAGACAGATTTATAAGAGTCAAACTCCTCATCTACCTAACCAACACATTGTTTAACTAACTGAGAAAAAACCCATTTAATAATCTCTCTTTCATAATAATGGGACCTCCATTATTAAAACAAACTCTTCATAAGTTGAGCTCAAACAAGTTCAAAATACAAATGCAAGCAGCATTACATATTTGCAATTTGAGTGGGATTTATCATTTATGTGTCCCGAAACCATGAGTGACCATAAGTCATATACTACAAATTTGAAATTTGAGGGACGCATCACCGAATCTAGTAGCAGGTATTGCGCGTTGTCGCTTATTAGTAAACCACTGTGAAAAGGGGAAGAAGAATTAAAATCACTTTTTGACATTTGATACCTTGATAGGGAACAGTGGGGGGAAACTTTAGGCACTTTACAACCAAGGATGGGTCATTTTTCCACGCTCGATATATGTGGAGCTGCGCTCCTCGGTTCTTGAAACGGCCCCTAATTTTCTCTTGGTTTCAAGAACACGAGAGTGGCACCAACGTGATTTTGGGATAGTTTTTAATTCTCACTTCTCCATAATTTTTCCCTCCAGTTCTGATTTGTGGAACATTAATTTTGGTAACCACATTATTAACCACTTGCAGACTTTAGGGAATACTTTTTGTAATTTGGGTATCTCTTGTAACCGTTTCTAATATATATCATATATACTTATTTGTATATAAAAAAAAGATAAATAAGGTGGTAAAAAAAGAAAAATCAGTTGTAAAAATGTTATATAAAGTTTGTGTAAAAATAATATATTTTAAAAAAAGTTGAATAGAAAGTATAGACAATTTTCTGTATAATAGTAACAATAATAAGAGTTTAATTTCTTTTTACCATCACTATACAAACAATGCATTTATTTTTTGGACTGCAACAATGCATTCATTATTTACTCTAATAATAAGAATTTTATTTATTAATATTCTTTTACTCTTAGAATTGCTAGCTGCTTTAATGACGTCATGACTCTAGGCTTCTAAGTTCTCACTATAACTTTTTTGATGCAAGTTCCTAACTAATTTGAGTTAAAGTAGAGTGGATTTAGGACTCGTTTGAATAAGCAACGTAATTAAAGTTTTACTAAATAAACACTTATGTATAAATCATTTTTATAATTGAATGGGAAATTGGATTAAATTGATTTTATTCAGTTATGAGTTATTCTTTCAACCCCATCTTGAAGAGCTTATCGAAATAAGTTAAAAATAACTTAGAGACTTATTATAACCTATTTTCATAAACTCTCCCAAATAGATACAAGTATTTATGTCATAAAATAAGTCTAAATAAATTATATATAAATTCTTCCATAAGGAATTATTCTTTTGATATGCTTGTTAGTATGAAAATAAACGCTTGACTGGTGAGTGTGTTAAATATTTTTATTTAAAAATAAAAAATAAATATTTATTAAGTTAAAAGCCTGAATTTTTTAATTTGATTTAACATTAAATATTTTTAATCTCTTGACTAATATTAAAAAAAACTATCAATTTTAAGAAATATTCCTTAGTAATAATTAAGGGGGTATTTGGTTTGCCTTTTTTTATTTTCATTTTCACTGGAAATAATAAAAATAAGCTTGGTTGGATTTTTGAAAATATTTTCAGTAATAAAAACTCAAAATAATAAAATTTCGTTTTAATGTTTTCATTTGAAACCAGAATCTCATTTTAAAAATATAGCTTAGCTTGTAGGAAGCACAAGAGTACACAGTGGCAATAATAATATAGTAACGCACTAACGCGTCATTTGACCTTTCGGCTCCTTTTTAGTTTTGGTATGAACACTGTGACTTGTGACTGATTTATGACTATGATTGCAGAAGAAAATAATAGAAAATGAATGACTTTTGGGGTTGGAAGGAAAATCAATGGTAAAGGCAGCAGGCATGGCATGACAAAAAAGTCTCAATTTCTCAAACAAAGTTTTGAAAGGAAAAGGACATTCACAACTCACTTCACAAACTGCGATCAAGTGAAGCAGCCATTTCCACTCCCTTCCATATCACATTCACTTTTTGACAAGCTAGATGAGGTATTTACTATTCAATTACCACATCCATGTTTTGATTTTTTTCTAAGTAGAAAAATTTAGTAACTAGTAAAGTTTGTTCATTAGTGGATTGCTCATCAATTTCCTCCGTATCATATAGTAAGATACATATACAATTACAAACGTATACATTTTAGTTTTTCATTACAAATATTTGTGTTCTCATCTATGTACAAGCTATATACTTGTTAGTTGCCAATTTTAGTTGTTATATAGAAATGACTTCTTTTAATGCTGAATCCTTCATAGTTAATTAAGGCTTTGCCTGGGAACAATAATGGAAGGGATGAAGCTTAAAAGGTGGCTCGTGAGTGTTTTGTTCCTCATTGTTGCCACAGTGAGCAATGCAGCAGGTAAATCACAATTTCACTTTTTTATGTTATGGTTTTCTTGTTCATCTATTAAACCATCTGATTCAGTTGAAGGTCTTAAAATGCAGCCGCAGTTGTGGTTTTGTCACAATTCTTGATATTACAGGAAATTGTAGACAAATGCAGCCACAATGCGGTTGCAGAAACCGGTTTTTTTAAAACCTACTTGATTGTTAGTCAAAGATGTTAAGTTGAAACCTTTGCTTTTCTTGCATTAATTTTGACAGTATGCATGTTACTTTTTTCTGCTTTGTTGTTTGAACAACTGGGTAAGGAGAAGCGATAAGTAGATGCAAATACAAGGAAAAGATACTTGAATGTGTATCATATTTTTTCAGCTGATGAAGCATCACATTTTTTTAATCTAGGTGCATTTGTGGGGGTAAACATTGGCACTGATGTTACTGATCTTCCATCTGCTTCAAACGTGGTTGCTATTCTAAAAGCACATCAAATTACACACGTGCGTCTGTACAATGCCAATGAGCACATGCTACGAGCCCTTTCAAACACTGGCATTGAAGTGATTGTTGGTGTCACAGATGAAGAGATATTAGGCATTGGAGAATCTGCATCAGTTGCTGCAGCATGGATTAGTAAGAATGTGGCGGCATACATGCCATCCACTAACATCACAGCAATATCAGTAGGCAGTGAGGTTCTCACCTCAGTCCCAAATGTTGCACCTGTTCTGGTTCCTGCCATGAACCATCTTCACACAGCACTTGTTGCTTCAAACCTTAACTTTCGCATTAAGGTTTCAACGCCGCTGTCCATGGATATAATTTCTAGGCCTTTTCCTCCTTCTACAGCCACCTTTAACTCCTCATGGAACTCCACAATCTACCAACTCCTTCAGTTTTTGAAGAACACAAATTCCTCTTACATGTTAAATGCGTACCCTTATTATGGATACACTAAAGGAGATGGCATTTTCCCAATTGAATATGCTCTATTCAGTCCCCTCTCTCCAGTGAAGCAAATTGTTGACCCGAACACACTATTCCATTACAACAGCATGTTTGAGGCTATGGTGGATGCTACCTATTATGCCATAGAAGCCTTCAATTTCAATAATATACCTATTGTTGTCACGGAAACTGGTTGGCCAAGTTTTGGTGGAGCAAATGAACCAGATGCAAGTACAAAGAATGCTGAGACCTACAATAACAATTTAATCATGAGAGTACTCAATGGTTCAGGTCCCCCTAGCCAACCAAAGATAGCCATTAATACCTACTTATATGAATTATTCAATGAGGACAAGAGGAAAGGTCCTATATCAGAAAGGAATTGGGGTGTTTTTTATGCTAATGGAAGTAGTGTTTATTCCCTGAGTTTTAGTGCTGCCAACATGAGTAATGCAAATTCTCTAGGATCATTTTGTGTGGCTAAAGATGATGCAGACACTGATAAATTGCAAGCTGGCTTGAGCTGGGCTTGTGGACAAGGCCAAGCTAACTGTGTAGCTATTCAACCAGGGAGACCTTGCTATTCCCCCAATAACGTGAAGAGTCATGCCTCTTATGCTTATAATGATTATTTTCAAAAAATGCATAATGCTGGTGGAACATGTGACTTTGATGGTACAGCTACAAAAACTACTGAGGATCCCAGTAAGTCCATGTGCCTTCTTATTTTCTGTTTTATTTCCAACCTTCTGGTATGTTACTTTTGTCACACTTTATAAGTTATTTCTCTGTACTGTCAAAATATATGTAACCAAGGTTTTAAATTGCAATTTGAGATTGCACAAATTGTAGACAAATGCAGCCACAATTGCAGTTTTCGACTGTGATTTAAAACCTTGTATATATGCTATAACCATGTGCTCCTACAATTCTTTTCTTATTGCAACCTGACATTGATAAGCTTGGATCCCATACTCTGCTAGCAAGGTTTTAAATTGTGGTTGTGGTTGCAGTTTCATTGTATGTTTCTTGATATTACTCAAATTACGGGTAAATGTGGTTGATGTGGCCACAATTACAGTCACTGTCACTCAAGAAACCTGGACTTTGTGGCCAAAATCACAGTCACAGACCATTTTTTAAAATCTTGCTGCTATCCTATTTGGTATCAATTACTTAAGATTGCTTAAGGAGAAAGAAATTTCACTTTTCACATATTTTGATCAACAGAGGTAAAAAATAATGATGGACTCCTTCAAAAATTTATCTACCAAGAGTACGAAAGGGTCATGATATCGCTAGTTTCTATTTCATTCTTTCATGTTAAATGTTTACTTGAAATTATTATCATGCCCTCTGTTGAGGAATTGTAGAAGAGTTATGCAATTAATGATGGAAATTTTGCTGCATTGCAGGTTACGGGTCCTGTATATACGCGGGAAGGTGAGATATGACTCTATGTACATCAATTTATGAATAGACTTACTAGTATTTCTTATGTTTTATTATCTGATACGATTATTTGAATATTTTGATAACAGTGCTAACGCAAGCATTGGTGGAAGGAGTTCATCTTCTACAGCACTTGGACTTGGACCTGTAAGTCCAATTGGTGCTAGTTTGAACTTGCAAGTGTCCCCCCTTCAGTATTTGACATCGTTTATTAGTGTAATTTTAGCTCTGGTGTTGTCTTGACCAAAAAGGTCACACGGTTTTAAATTGCAATTTCATCGATTGTTTTTCTGGTCTATACTTTTTGTTCACAGCTCTATGTGCCATCTTTTATGGTCTATTTGGGGTCATTGTAGCTTATATTCTCTAGGTAGGTAGATAGTTGGAGAAATTTAATTCTTTAGATGAAGAAGACAAACCATTGTCATTTTGTTCACATACCAATGTAGTCAATTTATGAGTAGTGAGTAATGTCATTTCTACATGACTTTCTCCACATACACCCATTTTTTACAACATCGTACTGCAATTGGCTACTTGCGTGTTTGGAACATTATAAAACCACATCCATTCCAAAATTCACGTTAATGATGTGTTTTTACTTTAGATGAATGTTGAGAGAGAACAATGATGCACGTTACAAAATTCATTCCA
The DNA here is from genome assembly GCF_000004515.6 of Glycine max. NCBI lineage: Eukaryota > Viridiplantae > Streptophyta > Magnoliopsida > Fabales > Fabaceae > Glycine > Glycine max. The sequence continues at coordinate 18,159,260 of NC_038250.2, forward strand.
AGCATCGATGTAACGTAACCACATATTTTATTATCATGCACATTCTCAAAAACGATCTGGACCAACTGAGAACATGCCATCAAAATTATGCTTGAGTGATACTCCCCGTCCAATCTCAAATACAAGGAAGAAACTACATGACTTTCTCCCCATACACGTATTTATTGGAAATACAATCTCAATTAAAAGAATAATATTTTGGGAATAACTTAATAATATAAAATTAATTAAGTTTACTTATATTTTAAATTATCATTAAAGATTTTCTTTTACTTGTATCAAGACCGGAAAAAAGTAAGGATTAATTGTGGATCTCTAACCAACCAGCATAAGCCATAAAGAGTCAAGATTAAGCAACCTATAAAGCATCCAATTTCATATCCTTCATGCTGCCCTATATCTATAACCTTACACTCCAGACGAGAGATAAAACAGAGAGCAAGAGATAAAGAAAGGCTACAAAAAAACGTGAGATAAAGAAGAAATAGAGGAGGAGAGACGGTGAAGAAATTAGGAAGAGGAAGAAAGCACTCTACTGCTTTTGATTGATGAAGGCTACGTGAGGCTCTCGGATAAAGTATTGCGGCTGCGGTTTTACTTTCCACAACAACTCTTCTATTAGTCTTCTAGGGTTTAACAAATAAATAGGCTGATTCATGACTCAAAGTCCATAAAAATCAATTATTTTATACTCTAATAGATTGCACTATTTATTTAACTATTTGAATATTATTTAGAGTAAATTACATAGATACCTTGATGTATTCGCTTATTACACTTGAGACGAAGACTAGGGTGCGAAAGTGAAACTCCTTTCGCACTCAACGCAAGTTTCGAAAAAAACAAAAAATGAACCGCGTCTGTTTGATTTAAAAATTAAAAAATAAAATGGTGGAGATCTGTTCAGGGCAACCAATTATAACAAGAGAGATATCTCCCCTTTGGAATAGGGTTCGCCTTCCCCCTCCTCCTTTGGTGTAAGCTTACCCTAGCAGAGGTCGCGGTAAAACAATTGAAATAGAGGCTTTTGTTCATTTAGCATGATTGAAACAGAGGACGAAAGAAGGGTCCTCTGTTATTTCCAGACGCAGCAACGACTTCTTCTTCCCTTTTTGTGTGTTGACGTGACTAACGACGACATATGTTGCAATGAAGCCCAGAAAGCCCAGGTTGGGGGAGCTACTGGGGCAGATCCACAACTAACATTCACCCGTTCCTCTTACCACGTCAATAACCTCGAGAAGGGTATGCCCTAATCAATTGTAGTTTTCATTTTTAAGGTTGAATATGTCCTTAGGCTTATGTTTCGATTTTATGTTAGTTTTAGTTTGGTCGGAGTTGGTTCGTGATACAAATGGCAAGCGGTTCAAGGTTAAGGGACCTGTCAGGACTTATCTAATCTGCAATCCTTCCAGATGTTTGGTGACTCATGTAATCTGCGCATCACTACCAGGAAGTCCCTTTGTGGTGAAGGTATTTCCACTCTTTTGTCACTTTTTATTATTACGGTTGTAGTTTGGTTCAGTTATCCCTGTTATTGTTTGGTTCTTATATTGCTCTTTTGATTGATGTTTGTTTTGCAAATTGGTTTGCCTCAATGTTCTTCTGTGTTGTTATGTTATGTGTTATAGTTTTGAACATGCATGACCTTTGTATGAGCAGTAGTTTTGCAATATATCTCTTAGTTTGCAAGGTTTGGATTGTGGTAAATGGGAGATTTGGATGGAAACTTTTGAAGGAAAAAGGAAGATTAAGTTAGTTATATCATGTTTATAAATATCAATATGGGATGATCGAGATGATTAACCTTGTTGACGTGACATGTTTGTGGAACAAGTTGAACAAGTGGAAGAAGTGGAACAAGTTGAACAAGTGGAAGAAGTGATAAGGTTATGATTAGCCTTTTGCAATCCTTTTAAACCTTTGGTCAGTCATGTAATTTGCACATCCCTCCATTATGTGTGACACTCTCTATCCCGACATATATATAAATAAATAAAATATATAAAAAAATGGTAAACAAATTCACGTGGGAAAAAGGTTCACATTTACTTCACTATTATCAATTAAAACTTATTAAAAACATATTTGGCTCAAAATAAGGGCGTCAAAATTTACAAAACTATTTTGTTAAATTAGTGAGGTAAAATAAATAGACTAACATCATGCAATTAATATAAAAACTTATGCCCCAACGTCACATCCTATCAGAGCATTGTGTCCCGACAGGATCCAAACACAAACAACACACAGGGAGTGAGTTATCACATTCATAACTAATAGAGAAGCAAGACAACTAGATATACATATCATATAAACCAAATAAAACTTACTTACACGTAACTCACGTAATTCCGCCACTTTGTCATTCAAAATTCACTTTTCAACCATCAATCACACTTTTCAAACATCAATCACATTACACAAGAATCACACACTCTAATCAAGACATAATAACACATCAATTTCATAATAAACAATTAGCAAGCGCATGAGACAATTATGCTAAGACTCAAGCCTATATGCAATGTGGTACCATGTAAGTAAAAAACCACTCTGGGCGCTTAGGAGTACATAACAAGACACACCACACAATAGGTATGTCAGGTCACTCTCACTAAGTAAAATCATAGGGAGACCAATCAAGGTCACAGTGTTTTGTTTTGCGAGAATGCTCCAACCTTATGGGATCCCCAAGGCCTACACTCCGAAGAGTCCGTCAGGGCCTCTCCCTCCTAATTCAGGTCCAACCCCTAAAATTATTTTAGCACACAGACACTGCTCTTAAATTATACAATACCCACGACCTCACACTCGTGTTTTAAACATATACAACATATTGCACTACAATTTAACACTGGTTCCTAAATAGGAAGCCTACACTTTCTCTTTAACACTGATTCCTAAATAGGAAACTCACACTTTCTCTTTAACACTGCACATTAACACTTTTCTCAAGATAACGCTGGTCGGGTTATTGTACAATTCACAACTTACAACACAAATAATGTCACATCAAGAGTTAATCACACACTTATTCACAACCAAAACTCATTCACAATTTTACATCTCATAATGTCACAATCCACCATCACATGTTTTCATGTATCTCACAATTCAACACATGTTCTACTTTACACTTTTACTCAATCTCAATAACAATATTGTGATCTCAAAATAACATGTCATTCCACAATTCATCACATATTTCATTCATAGACATTGCTCATGAATTATACAATACCCACGACCTCACACTCGTGTTTTAAACCATACAACATATTGCGCTACAATTTAACACTGGTTCCTAACTAGGAACCTACACTTTTTCTTTAACATTGCACATAAATATTTTTCCCAATATAAACACTAGTCGGATTATTGTATAATTCACAGCTCACAACACAATTAATGTCACAATCAATCATCTTATATTTACGTGTATCTCACAATTTAACATATTCAAATTTGCACTTATATTCAATCTCCATAACAATATTATAATATCAAAGTAATATGTTATTTTACAATTCATCATATATTCGATTTATCACTTATATACAATTTCAATCATAATTTCATAATCCCAACGGTGAAGGTGTGAGGAACTGTATCATGAACCACATATCCAAATTTTACGAAAATCCAACGGTTAAAGGAACCGGAATCGTAGTTTTACTGAGACCATTTTGGGTTTCTGTGGGAAAAGAGAAAGCTACAGTGCGAAGGGTATTTCTCTTAGCTCCGACATGTTTTTACAGTTCCCAACGGTGAGAATTCTCGGAATTGGGTTGTGAATGTGGTGCTTAAATTTCACAATGATCCAACGGTGAATGAATCCAAGATCGTCATTTTTATGAGACAGGTTTGGTGGGCTGTGAGAAAAAGAAAAGGTTTTGGGGAGGAGAGGGAAAACGAAAATGAGGGAAAGAAGAGACACCGTACGTGTGAAAACTGACCTAACGCTATTTATAGTTAGGTTTACTCTATTTATTTATTATTTTATAAAAACAAACTCTATTTTATTCTCTATCAAACAAATAAAATATCCTTTTTATTTTCTCTCAAACCATTATTTTAATACACTTATTTCTCTTTATTTATTTAATTACAAAAACCTTATCATAAAACTCTATTTATTTACAAATAACAATCCTTTTTTAAATTAGTCTACGAAAAATGGGATGCTACATTATGCAGTAAGTGAAACTAGTGATAAGGTTATGATTAGCCTTGTTCACTTGACATGTTTGATGTGGTAATTGTTGTAATATTGTCATTAATTTAGAGTTGCACATGATGGCTATTTCTATTTTTAATATTAGGCCATGTCTTTAAATAGGTATTTGTTCAATTCAGTGTTTTGTTTTGTTACCAATCAAATAATGTTGTATAATGCCATTGTTACCTATTTCTATTGTATGATGCATGTAGTGTTTTAGCTCTGAAATTCAATTAATGTATGTTTCATTTGTCATTTTGTTGAGGATTAGATGTTGTGCATTGGCTCTATGGGCTTATGTGGGTCTAGTTTGGGTATACCTAATCCCTTAAAATGCGAAAATTTAGTTAACTTTTACCATACCCCCACTCCCCCCCCCCCCCCCCAAAAAAAAAAAAACTGACCCGCATGAAGGTAAACCACTTTGTGAATTTACTGTAGTTTCAGAAGTTTTAATGCCTTTATAAAAAAAAATATACATATTAATTTATAGATTAGCATGTTTGCATACTATTCCTGTGTGTCCCAATTCATAGTCCAGTCAATGTCATAGCAACTTCATTATGTAGTGTAGTTGAAGCAACATGTGTTAATGATAGAGAAATTACGGTGTTTCAAATGCATCAATTAGATGATGTATTTTTTTATATATTTTCAAATGTGTTGGGGCAATCATGTATGGACCTGAACCTGGGTGACCGTTGTTGTAGCTGTCAGGTTGCAGGTGCTTGAAGAAAAGAACATCATCTATAGAGATTTAAAACCACAGGTATGTGAGTGTATTTTGTGAGATTATAAATTTTTCATGGTACTTAGTCATATGTTTTTCTTGGTGTATTTTAATTGATTGCCACTATCAGTGGTTGCATTTGCTTGTTTTAAAACTGTTTATTTCCTCGTTACCTACATGGTTTGCCTAATTTTTTTTTGCTTAAAATGATAAATTTATCATTGTTTCATGCCTACATTGAAGTAAATGACTGGTAGAGACATACATGTCATTGTATATATGTACAAACAAGTAGAAGGACTACTTAGTAATTACCTTCAACTCCTTTTATTTCATGTACGAGTTTTGGGGCTGATGTTTGATTGTAAATTCGTAAGTTACCGGGATTACTGAAAGAATAAATTAGTTATAAGACTAATATTTTAAAAAGTTTGGATAACCCTCAAAACTTGTGGAACCACTTGGTTTAGAAATGATGGTGTCAATATGCACTGTGTTATAAATTGATCTAATTAACTCCTTAATTGTTTTAGTTATTATTGCACACATAGTAATTCGTTCATCTTGTCCTTCATCCCCTCCCTGAACATGCAGAATTTACTGTTGGCAACTACTGCAGCTACACCAGTTATGAAAATGAGGGATTTTGGTTTTGCAAGGTAGGATGGTTTCTTGAGACATTAAATAATGCAACCACTTTTTCACCCTATATTGCTGTTATAAACTGGAGTGACTTGTTACTTGTTATTTTTACCTTTTGGTGGAGATGTTATTTCTTGCTCATTGGGTAATACAATTGATAGAAGTAATCATTAATAAATTGATTTACTTGACACTAGCTATCTTATAAACAACGTCTTTAATTGTAGATGCTTATTTTTTGGCTCTATATAATGTCTCATTTTATGTTTTATATAAAAAAATTCAAATGGTTGGCTCATATTTGGTAAATTTTATCTTCAATGTGGTTGAAACAATAACATAACAGAACATGTGTGCATGTTTATTCTGTTGTACTGCTTTGTCAATGTGTAAAGGGAATGAGTTTGAGGTTGAAATTATGATACATATATTTGTAATAATAGTTACAGCTTATGTTGAGAACTTTTGTAAAGTTAGACTGTAATATGCAGATGAGAGGTTAACAATGAAGACATTCTTCAATCACAATTTCCTACGGGAACCTAGGTCATTTTTTTGTTTCTTCTTCTGTATTCCCGTTGCATTTTCTTTCCATGTCGTAGCTATTTTTTGTGATATGTCATAATTCATAATTTATAGGCCTACCATGAATGTTGAGCATTTTTAATTACATCAATCAGAAAGATTGACAGATCATCAATTAGGTGTCTCTGGCTCCGAGAAGATTTGTCAATCACATTGTAAGTATCATGTTGTAGATAATCTAGTGGTAGTCAGTTCAGCTGCCGATGAAACCATGCTGTTGCAAAGAAAGGTTGGCAAGAGTACAACTGGTACTAAGAGTGCTAAAGGGTGAAAGACTGTTGAAATTTGTAGCTTTTGGATGGCCTCAATTACAAAGAGTGAGTTGCCTAGAAGCATTTCAGCGAATGAATCCATATCTGCCAGTGATGTTGAGTTGCCACAGTCTACAAAATAGAAAAATGAGTTTATTGATGTAGTTGATCGTGCTGAGAAACTATGATGTCATGATCAATATATGGATAGTAGGACTTGTTTGTTGTTTTTGAACTTATTAATACTTTCACATTTTTTAAAGAATTTATGTTAACTATGTACTCCAAAAACCATGTGGGAAATTTGGTGTAGGTATACTGATGTGGGAAATACTAAAGCACTATCTCCCTTGAAATAATTGCCATCATGTGAATGAGGATGACAAAAACTAGTCTCCAGATAATTTTTTGAACATGTTAATAAGGTTAGTAAGATGAGTGTTGTGAGTTGTTTAATGGTCAAGACCCATATTGCATTGTTGATCCTTTATTTGGTTGTTGTTATTTGTTGCGTTTTATATAGAAAAAATAGACAGCACAACATATTTTCGTGATGTTTTCACTTTTATAATATTATAACAAAAATTCTTTTTGTATAAAAAATGTATCAAAAATGCTATTTCAACAAACGCGTGATTTTTGTTTGTATGTTTTAAAAAAGGTGAACAATGTGGGTGCATTGGGTTATACCTGAATTGGTTAATACAAAGTGCTATCATCGTGAGACGAAGAAGGCACATCTCCAATCCGCAAAGTAAATTGAAGCAATGTTTTTACCAATTGCAATTTCATTCGATCCATGTTAGCATGAGATTAATTAATTGTATTGGGGCAATTGCACATAACTGGTAACATGAAAAATAAGCCCATTTGGATGAGGCATTATGTTGATTTGTTGATGTTATGTGATGTGGTTAATTAAAGTGGTTATTAACCTGTACATATGCACGTGGTGCTTCGCTTGGATCTGCAATATTTTGTTGTTTAGTATAAATAGTTGTGTGTAATTTTAAAACAATTTGTAAAATGATTTATGAATTGTTATTATGTTGTTTAAAGAACCTTTAAAGAATATAAAATGGCTGAAGGTATATAATTCGATGACATAACCGAGTATAGTCTTGGCTGAAGGTATATAATTCGATGACATAACCAAGTATAATTCAACATCAACAACCTTTAAAGAACCTTTAAAGAATATTTTTAGCTATTGATAATTTGAATCATACTCAATGAAACAGTCTGCAAAATTAAAGTTGAGATCTGAAAATAAGGCTGCAAAAGAAAAAAAATAATAACCAAGTATAGTCTTGGGTTGTTGATATTAGCATAAGCAATGACATTGGGTTGTTGACATTGACATTGGAAGAAAAGCTGACATGCCATGTACTAGACTAGGTGTTCCATCTACACACATTATGGCTTTTTTTTACAATAAACTTCGAAAAAGCCATTAATTTGGTTATCATATTCTGTAATCCTGGAAATGGAGATTTTATAAATTTAGAAATTGTAATTTTGGAAAATTGTATTAAGGAAAAACGCAGCATAAAATTTATGCAGTTTAATTTTTTTTGTTTGTAAAACATAAGATTGCTCAATTTATTTTACTGATTATGTAACATAAGTAAGTCATTAGCATTGCACAAGGAGTCCAAAATAGAATAAAAATGTTTCATCACAACTACTACCGTTTATATTCAAATCTTGGGCAAATTGAAATCGATATTAATAATATATTTTTTAATATTGCCTTTTATATGCAATATTAAAGATATATTAAATGATTTCCCATGCTCTTGACCACCAAAACATACTCAAAAAAATATACCAATCCTTAATGTTTGCCATGGATACAGTCATGTCAAGTGCACTCTGCATTTCTAATCAAGTCTCCCTTGTACTGGTTGTGTGTCCCTTAACGCAAGGTCATTGTCACCTTCATTCTGACGGTCTTTTCATCTAGCTGCAATTTGATGTCATAAATAAGGACATTTATTATGTATATTATGAACTACATGAAAGAAAAATGTGGTTGGTATAAAATTAAATAAAAGTTAACAAATTTTAACCACAGCTGCAACATTCTTACCACTCCATACAACAGACTCACAAATGACTCCTCCATTTGCATCCATTCTAAGATCCATAATTCTGATTTTTCGCTGCAATTAACAAATAAACATATTTTGTATTTCATTATTTGTCAAATATAACATCAATTTATAGTCAATGGGTTATGTTTTTAAAAGTCATATGGATCCACAATTAGGAATTCATTTGGCTTCCACAATATCCCAAGTATCCATTCCATCAAATCCAAAAACCAAATCTTGTGTTTGAAACACAGTTTCGAGAACAATGTGCATGACATGGGTCTGCTTATATATATATATATATATATATATATATATATATATATATATATATATATATATATATTGTTATTGTTAGTCAATGTACATATCATAATGTGATTAATTTAATAATTAATTAATTGAAAATATATAAACAAACCATGATTTTAATAGTATCTTTCCGATCATATGCAGTTTGACTTGTCAAGGCCACAATCCAGATGATAAATTTTTTTGTCATGCATGTCTATGACCATCAGATTCCAATGGTCCGTATTTTGAACAATGGATATATATCTAAAGAAAAAAAATTATCATTAAATTCATATTTACCCCGTAATAATAATTCATTTTTGTTGTGTGTCTCATCAGCAAAACATGATTTTAGTTTTATTGTAAGTATTTGTACCCAATTATTTTCATTTTTTATCGGTTAATGATGACTTGCATTTACTTTAAAACATTATTTACCAACTTTAAGTTTGAAAATGAAGGCATCCAATCCTTTCCATAATGCTCAACGAGAGTTTCCACTGCAGTTCCATCAATTACGTCCAACTGTAATCAAAATGAAATGCCACTTTACATAAATTATAAAGGTTAATTAATATTTGTGTTGTATTGAATAACCATATAATGTATCCTATACCGCAAAAGCTGGGGGCAACCAAACACTCCTTGTGCGGTAAAGTTGGTTGTAAGCAACCTTCAAAGCCATGAATAGTATTATCTGCAACTAATTCAATAACAAATTTTCAAACATGGAAGTTTGTGAATTATTTTTACCATGTCTACAATAGGATAGTTTGGGATGAAAGAACCATATACCTCCTCCCTTATTGGCTTATTGGGACACCACGAATGAAAGTTTTGTCGTGTGCCTAAGTTGTTTCCCACCCCATACAAAATTTTGTTCCCGCTAATATAAGCATGCACAAGAAAACAAACAATTTTTATAGTGGTCAAAATCCAACAAAATAATACCCATGAATATAAATAAACCATAACTTATGTAATTTTTATGAGTAAAATGTGAGCCTACGTACCTCGGGTCCATATTAGGGTTGAAGACATATGCACAAACATGTGTCTCCTCAAAAGTAAGATTCATGTCAATAGTTGGCTTGAAGCTCCAGGACATATCTTGTACATGTAAAACATGTTATATTATGCAAGAGTATAGTTGAACAAATACAAATGGTACTATTTGTAAGACCTTAGGAATTGTATGTGTGTATCCCCTACTGGAATTGGTCTGAGGCCTTTGAAAGATCCGACTTGCCTTGTTCATGTTCATGTTTCCCAATGAAGTGCCTTTAGTGTATTGGAATTTTGGAGCATTCCAAGTATGTGGTTGCTTCTCAATTTTCGGCTTCTTGGAAGTCCGACTAATAGAGTTATAATAGGGGAATGACAACTTTCTAGGCGCCATTGAGGACTCTTTATTGGTTTCAGGCTAAAGTATATGCACGTGACAAAATGGAATAAGTAATATTTAATATGTAAGTGTTTAGTGGCAATACAACTTAATAAATGTTTCTCCTTTGCTTTCACTCCTCTAACATAGTTGCTCATAAATGGTTGTTGTGGGGAGGAGTCATCTATGGTTTTCACGTCATTAGGTCCTGATAGGTTCATTGTTTTGGGAGAGGAGTATCTGGTATTATTTTCCTCACCCAGGAATTTGGCCTTCATTCCCGTATTTAACGGCTTTGGAAAGTCATCATCATCGTCCCCCGGGATGAAGATGGTTTCTATATTCTTCAATTTTGCCTTACATTTCCCATATGCTTCCTTTCTGGTACACCAGACAGTCGGGTTGGACACCGACTTATTAGGATTTTCACAATGTAATGTTTGATCATAGAGACAAGTATTTTGAGTCCCACTCATTGCCACATCCTCGACAACATCTTTCGTTGACTGATTGTAGTCTTGTTTAACCAAGTTGCACATGGCCTTGAGCAATGTTGTGTTAGTCTTTTCCATGGCATCAAGTCTTCTTTTGTTATCATTATCCATGTTTTCCATTTGTTGACCCAAATGCTTCATGCGAATGTGAAACATGTGTAAATTGTCATAATGTAACATTCATTTATCATTTACTCCATATTTACTTGGTTTTTTGTCATAAATTTCAGTTCACATTAAAAGATAAAACATGTTTTAAACTGAAGGACAAGGTTGCACCTTTATTGCAGCCACCACATGATCCAAGGTTGCACCACCAGAGGTATCCCCAACGACCCCTTTATCCTTTTCCACACCGAGTGAACCCATATTGGTTGGCAATGGTACTTAAGGGAAGTTGAAACCAATAAAACTTTATAATGAAAAGTGGCGACATATGAAGAATGTTGTGTACCTCTAAAGTTGAAACCCATTCAATGGAAAATTGTGTACCTCTAAAGAATTTTGTTTCCTAGCTTCACCCTTGCTCCGAACTGATGTTTCAACCTCATTGTCTCCATTCCTTGTAGTCATGCAGTAATGTTGAGTAATATCATACACAAAAACAACAATGGTAGTATAACGAGTTTTTTGTTTGTCATAAATAACAGCAAAATAAATAAAGAACCACCATGTAACTCACCGTATATGATGACTCCTGAAGTTGTCACAATCCATGAATATCAAATTCGGAAGGTTGATGATGGTTCCCAATCAGTGTGGCTGGTTCTGGTTGTCGTGACTCATGATGTATAGGAATATTTTTAGCAAGGAAGGGGGTCTCCTTATGTTATGTGGCTAATTTTGCAAAGGGACCATATGGCTTCAATGATTGTGCAGATCCTTCATGACCCCAGAGTGTAATGTTCTCCACTTTATTTTTATTTTTAGAAAGTAATGTAAATTGATAAAGCTAAAATATAACCAATATATATATATATATATATATATATATATATATATATATATATATATATATATATATATATATATATATATATATATATATATATATATATATATATATATATATATATATATATATATATATATATATATATATATATATACTATGACAATACTAATATTTAGAGTGAAAGCAAAATAAAGCGGTGAGTAAATGTTGGTGTCTATGCGAGGGTAACACTAAAAAGAGCAAAAGCAATTTTTTAACGAAACAAAATCCAACATACCAAGTACGAACTTCAATAATATTAAGAGTGGATCTATTCAATGTCGGTGGTCATTAGACTGATTTGAGTCAGGGACTTAGCACAGGTTAACTTCTTTAACATTTTCTGAAAAAGAGTACCAAAGAAGGGTCCTATTTTTAGAAAATTATTTATAATTTTAAGTATTATAAAATTTAAAATAAATATCAAATTCTGGGCACCGAAGTTTGTCTTGTATCATGTTCTTGCAACATATTATGGCTAAAGAGAGTTAGTTTGTTATTAATAATTTATGGTCAACAAGTTAGTATAATAAGTAACTTTCAATTGTATTACATTAAGAAGAATTACATTTATTTATTATATAATTTATTATAATTGTATTTATTATTAATTTTTCATAACTTATAATTGTGGTTAGAGTTATGTTTTATCATATAATTCATTATAAATCCAACTATTATAAAAAGAAAAAAAATGTAATTTAGTTAGTGTTACCTTTTATTATATAAGTAATTATAATGATAAATATTATAATTTTCTTTAAAAACAAAATAACATTTCAACTGAGGCAACTAATATTGCATGATCTATATAGGTAATTTTATTTAATGGAATAAAAATTTGTATTTATTGTTATTATTTTTTGTATTATAAACTTTAAGATTTGAATTTGATATGAAATTCGCAAGTTAACAGATACTTGCATTAATTTTATATTTTTTAAATATATAAATATAATACATAACTAAACCTATACATTAATATAAGTAAGTTGTTGCCGCTAATTTAAAAGTCAATTTAAATTTTTTTAAAATACTGCTATAATGACAGTCAATTGAAATTTAGGGTAAGCAATTCTTGTAATTTGGTAAAAAATCTTGATACTGTTCAATTCTAGCATTCTCGGACAATGGTTGAGGGGCACATTGTTTTTCTTTATTGTCATCGAATGCTTTTGCATTATTTGACCTACAATGATCATCTCGCGAAGATGGACGACTTGTCATATAAGAAAATTTTGCTCCATTTAGTAACCATGAACACCATGTATCCATGTTACAACATGGACGACCTTATCGCCCATTTTTTAAATATAATTTTCCATTAACTATCCCAAATTTGTTGATTGATTACATTTATAGTTTATATTATACAAAAGTTTAACTTGTATTTTGTTTGTTATTTTTATGATTAATCAATGTAATTCATAAAAAATGAAATCATTAATATTGGATTATAAAAGACTCTATAATGATGCATCCATACACCAGCGTTGATACACAAGTGAATGACTCTTTACCAAATAATGCATTGCATGCCTAAAATTTGACCAACATGGAACAAGTTGAATAAAATGCAAGTACCTTTATACAATAATGTTTGGAACAAAGATTGTCATTCTTAATGTTATAACTCATGTTATTTATTTTAGGCAACCATGTATCAATGAAGGAGTGTGAAATTTGTCAAAAGTTCCTTGACTGGTTAATGGTTATAAGTTATTTGAGGCACAATGTGTATTCGCCACAAAGCTCCTTTACAAGTTATTGGTTAGACTCTGAAATTAGTCAGGATGATGTAGATGAAATATGGCGACATATGAAGGTTACTATATAATTAGGTGAATTATATTTTATTTATTTATATATTTCAATATTACTTATATCTGCAATTTTGTTATACAATGTATGGTCATAGTAATAAATTTTTTCTTTTCCTTGAAATTGTATGACATAAGGATGGTTTAGTTTATGTGACTAGGTCAAAGAATGTGCAATAAAGCAAATTGAATCTCAATACAAGAATAAGGTTTATCCTTTATTTAAGCTTATCTTAAAGAAAATGATAAAAAACCAAGATGCGTATCTCCAGGACATTAGAATTGGCTAATTAAAAACAAGTGCAGAGATTAAAAATTTCAGCTAAAGTTATTTTAATATTTTGAACATAATTTTTTAATAGCTTTATATTTATAATATCAAATCATTTATACTTTGATGTAGAAAACGACCTTGACAAATAAAGCTAATCGAAGCAAGCAACAAATAAAATGAATTATTCGCACAAAATGAATTGTGCAAAAGGCATTTGAAATGGAAACCTTTTTTATTCAATTTATATTCATTTTCGTACAACTTATATAATAATAACTCATTTTTTATTTTGTGATTGTTTTTATATGATATATCAAAACAATCGCCGAATTTATATAAAGACATCATGCATTAGATTATAATATTTTGTCATTGTTAGACTCATACGGTTAAATCTTTGTAGTGTTACATGCTACATTAAATAAAACATTATTGATAAATTGAATATCATTATCAAAAAATATATAAATCTAAATTATACAAATTATATTAAATCATACATTATTGATAAAATAGAAATTGAAAAAAATTTGCAATTCACAAAACAATTACTGTCATACCTTGTAGTATGTATTCTTACTGAGATTTTCTCGACAAATCTTTGCGTGACATTTTTTTAAAATACAAATTCTATATTGTAAATATTTATTTGTTATCCATTTAATAAAAATAATAATTATTAATTTTAATGATGACATAATGTAAATATTAAAAATATATATTTAAAATATACATGGAGACAAAATAGAAGATTAAAAAGCGATCATAGTGTCTAAAATTTGTAGTATGTATTTTTTACTCACATTTTGTCTTTGGATATCTAATATAATTCTCTACAATTAATTTACATTGATATAAATATTTATATATAAATAAGTCCCCAGAATGTCAATACAAATTGTACATTGATGTCGTTGGATATTTATATATAAAATCAATTTAAATTCTAAAATCAATTTACCTTAATATGAAATTTTACATATTGAACACAAAGTATATATGATGGACTTCCTATTTTTTTTTGTTAGTGTAATTAGTGACTCTTTTTACATTAACATAATTTTTTTACTTAGTGTAATTAGTTACTCACCAAAATGTTTAAAGAAAATCTATGATGGACTAGCCATTGTTATTAATTCAGCTCATGACATAATAAGGGTTGATTTTCTTTGGACCGTTGATGTTTATGTTTGTCACCTGTCAAAGCTGGAACCATTTAAGATCAATGGTTCACGATAAGAAGCTATGAGAAATTATTTTTTTCACTAAATTAACTCCTTAAAAATCAAAGCAGTTATATCATATCTGCCTGTTATATCATATATGAGAGATTTCCATAAATCTTTTTACTCCTTTCATTAATTGCATAGTGGCTTGAAAATCGAAGCAGCACGCCTCCATATAAAAGGCCCTCCATATAAAAGCGAAGCAGAAACATTTTGCCATCAATCTATCATTAACATGGCTTTTCAGATTCCAACACATCAAATCACTTGGAATAGACTCCTCTACAGGAACCAACACGACTACTTACATGGCTTTTTAGTTTCCTCATGATTGCTGTTTTTTCAAGTGCCAATCTCTTCACCTTATTGTTCCACATAAAATTACACGTATTCCCAGACTTCAAAACATCATTTAAGCTTCATAATCATCAACTCTCATCGAGACACTCAAAGAGCTGTAACCTACATGCATTCCAAATCCAAACCACTATTATTTGAATACCTTATCGTCCACGGACTCTAGCAATGTAAGTCCCTTGTTAATGTCCAGCCACTTATATTCCTATCAAAAGCGCTTTCATATTTAGAGCCCGAACAAGGAGAACGAACTAAACACCATGCCAGTAATGGCACTAGGTTTTTCCACTGGTGGCAACTATTATTCATGCGGAGCAAGAACTTTAATTTCATCCTTTCTTCTGTTTTTATTCAACCAAATAACTTACAAACTTTGATTTCCTACCATTGCTTATGCATATTGGTATTGCTTTGTCTATATTGTGTTCTACCGTCTTTATAAACTTTGAACTTGCTTATAACCATTTGGTTCTTCGTAAACATACAATTTAAAATTTTACATGTCAAAGCACCCATGCCATCGTTTTCTTCCTGGTTAGTTTGTAAATATATTTTTGTCATACCTTTTGCATTTCCACATAGACAGATATTGCAATACTATCTTATCACAGGAACCACTCAGATTAATGGGATCTTAATGGGATCAACAATAACCTACCAATTTGTGTCAGCATTCCACAATGGCAGGGTAACTTTCTTAATGTATACAACTATATTACACTATTTTCGTTAAAAATAAACCCATTAGCATTCTGATTCTGAATTCATTCATGTTACATCATTAATCAACGTTATTGTTATTCTTGTAGAACATAATTGAAATACCATCATTTTATCACATCCAATGGGCACCTAACGATCCATCTTACGTCCGTTTTGTATATGATGGAGCCAGTTATTGAATCAAGGTAAGAAAATACCATCATAGATACTTCTTCGCCGATGGATTGAAATACTTTAGAAAAGATTTAAACATTCATGAAAGTGTAACAATTACTTTCATTGCTTATAAGGAAAATTCGATCTTCCATGTACATTTTATGCCCCCGCTCGATAAACAAACATGCGGAAGACCTCTAAGAATAAAAAGAACTTATGTGTGGACCGTACAAGTTAATGAAACTATGATCTCTACCCCTGAACCATTGGTAAGACCCTATTGTATTTTGTTTGCATGCATTTTTATTATCCTTAAATTCTAATAGTCTTTTACATGTCTAATGTAGGTACTTCCACCAACTGTTATACCTTATGTTGATACCTTAAGTCAACATATGACACTTCTGACAAAGAATCATGATTGTCTTTAATGGAAGCTCAACATCAACCATCCTAACCTTCCTCAACCATGCATTACTACAACATGGTATAAATTTTTGAGGAATGGAAACTATAGGCCCGAAGATGAAATCTGCTTTTATTTTAGAACTTTTTAAAATGTATGGGAATTAGTTATTAGGAAAGATCAAGAATGGGAAGATGACAATTCTGATTAAAATTCGTTATGAAATTGTTGGATTTGAATCATGTCTACTTTTTTTCTGTACATAAACAACTTGTCATTGCTATGGTTTTATTTCCATGTTAAACATTATGATAATGATTTTTCATAATTTCCGTGTTATTTATTTGTAAATTATTGATGATTGTGATGTTCATATATGAAATTGGTAATTTTAATCAACCATAAATTAAATCTACCAATTGTCATCATTATACAATGACTTTTATGTATATTTATATGTAATATATTGGCGTTAATTTATTACAATTAATTTCAATTTCCCAACAAATATCGTTTATAAATTTCGTCCAAAAAAAATTCAACACCTTCATGTGCACGGGTGACAAACTAGGTAGTTATATAAAAAACAAATCATCAAATAAAATGAAACCATTAATTTTTTTTATTAAAACTTAAACTTTGTTTTATAAACCATTGGATGCCTATAATTATGAAGACAGCTGTAAAAATCAAGACACCATGTCTCGCTTAAAAAACACATTTCAAGACACAATGTCCTACCCAAGTCTATGGATGCCTATAATTATGAAGACATTATTAAACTCCCCTATACAAGTAGTTGTCATGAGTACTCAAACACCAACTTTGTCACGTGTAGACAAAGACAGGAGCTCAGTGGAAAAGATGTATGTTGTATTCATAGCTGAAGAGTCATATCAATTGACAACTACTCAGTAAAAGCGTGTTGTATAAGTAGTGAATATGGACCGTCTGATAAGTCTAACAATGTTGAATCATCGGGTCACAATCTTCTACAAATGCAGCACATTTTGTTACTTTTCCAAGCTTTCATTCTGATCATCGGCAACCCAAATTGGTGGTTAATCTACTCTGTAAACAAACCATTTAAAATGGATCATTGTCAACATGCTTCACCCTTTTATGTCCATGTCTGGTTCAATGGATCCATTCATACAATAACACGTGAAGGAGCAAAGTTTAGCAACACTTATGCAACAACTATTAGTCTGGATAAAGGTACTAATCTGTGTGGGTTGAAGGAGAAGATCGTTCAACATGTCCAAGGCCTATATCCTTTTTTAGGGAAGTACATATCTCATATTTACTATCGTTGTCCTTATTTTCCAATTGGTCAATTTGTGACCTACATGATAGTGAAACTTGAAAGCGATGACGATGTGCGGCGAATGTTTTCTATCCAAACCAAATACGGTAACCTCCCATGCATTAACTTAATGGTGTCTATTGGCCATCACGTGTGGACTTGAAGAATGAAGAATAAGTGCATTAGTGATTTAATGCATGCCTAAATAAAAAGGTCCAAAAAATTAACGGTTGTAGCTAGGTAGATAGGTTTCTTTGGCTTACTACCATGTGTCCTTTTGTGTGGATTTGTAGATTTATCATTGTATCACGATGTGTAGTGTCGTGTATACAAATAAATTGTTTGTTTTTTGAAATTTTAAAGAATTAACAACATGGCCATATATTACTATTTAAAAGCGGTCATATTTATTACCTTAAAATTTCAAATGCCTGTTGCATACATAATTTCAAATGTTAACTGTTGATAATTTAAATAATAAAAAATAAATTAAAAATTTTAAATTATTGTTACAAAATATAAAATGGAACAAAAAAAGGATGAATCATATCATCTCATGCCATCTGTTTTTTCAGTGTTGGCCACAAATATCCGAGGAATTAATAAATAGAATGGACTGATGGTGACTATTTTGTTTAAAACCCCAATACCATACTGTACTTACTAAGAACATAGTAGTAATTCCATTAGTAACATTATTGCAAATGGTAACAGAGCACAAAAAATTATTGATGTCATGTGATTATATGGGAAGACACCGTCTAATGGAAAAAAAAGTATCATTAAAAATAATAAAATTATTATTTTTGTCTACTTACAATTTAACCATTTACTGGAATTTTTACATATTTA
Organism: Glycine max; assembly: GCF_000004515.6. Classification (NCBI taxonomy): domain Eukaryota; kingdom Viridiplantae; phylum Streptophyta; class Magnoliopsida; order Fabales; family Fabaceae; genus Glycine; species Glycine max. The sequence continues at coordinate 18,178,072 of NC_038250.2, forward strand.
AAAATATTATAATTAACAATATTATAAAAATAAAAAATAAATTAAAATAATATTTTACAGGTAAAACCCTTATTATGACTTCATCCAACAAAATTACCCACATTTGAGTCTACACTTAAAAACACATTTGCTAACTACAACTACAGGTGTAAGTGTGAAAAGCCCAAAATAAGCCTTCTTACAACGTTAAATAACAACCACAGGTGTAAGTATGAAAAGCCCAAAATAAGCCTTCTTACAATGTTAAATAACAACCGATTGTTTCATATAATGCGTGACTCTTGCCTCATTTATAATGAGTGAATAAAAACAAGGGACCAAGAACAATAAATAAGTCATGGTATGCACTTAATATTGCCAATAAATTTAAATTAAAGACCACTGAACCAACTGAAACAATGTCCCATGCCTTTCTGCCTTGGTCATTCAACAAGTGAAACCCATTAGCATAATTTGCTTAGGAAGTGGATCAATGGTGACCCTTTTTTAAGAAATCAATTTATTTGCTTTGTTTGGTTTTCCTTCCTTCATCTGCCAATGACAAGGGGTTAAAAACCCAGGGTTCAAACAACAAAATATAATGCAAACTTTGGTCAAGAACGATACAAAATTAACATCATTCATTCCCTTCCAACTTAAATAAAACATGTCGGTAACTATTATAATAAGTGGTAACTATTATATAGGACACACGCCAAACACTTCCACTACATTTGCATTCTCATACAACAACAACTAAAATGAACCGTGGATGGGCAATAGGACACACGCCAAACACTTCCACTACAGTACTTCACAACTATGTAAACTGAGAACATCACCATCTCTTTGCAATCAACGACTCCTAGCTTAATAGTCCTAGAGACGTAGGACTGAAAAAGTATAAACATCTCCTTAGTAAGCAAATGATCAGCAGACTGCTCAAGAGATCAAAGATTTGTTTGCAAAACTTCATTCCCGTATGTTGAGAAATAACCTGCCACAACCACTCTATATCAAAAATATGTGAGGCACCTTTGAAATTGTTCTACAAAATCTGTTAAATTAGTTCATGAATGAACATATTTTGCAACATGAGCATGGAAGGCTTCACATTGAGATGTTGCCCGTATGCCTGCAAAAAAGTTACCCCTCAAATGGGCAGGAGACCACTTCATCCTTTTTTCGTGCAATTCAACAATCCAACTATTGTCTTCCAATTCAAAGGTAGCAACCATCTCTTTCCATTTTTCTTCAAATTTGATCACTTCAAAATCACCAAGCATTAGCTTCTTCAACCATTTTAAAACTTGTTTGTCTCGAGCATGGCTCAGTGCATTATGCAATAAGTGTCATGCACACAATTTGTGAAAAACACCTAGCATCGCTCTTGTTATAGCATTCCTCATAGCCAGATCGCCATAAGTTATTATTAACAAGGAGTTTTTCCTTTCATTGCTTCCAAAAATTGTTCCAACAACCAAACATATGTTTCTTTCGTCTCATCAGTCACAATAGCAGCGCCAAAAACTATTGTCTGATTATGGTGGTTAACACTAGAGAAGACAACAAAAGGGCACAAATACTTATTTTTCTTATAAGTGGCATCAAATGCGAGTACATCACCAAATACCTCATAAAGCAATTGGCTCTCAGCATCACAACAAAACAACCGTTGCAGTCTTGAGCCTTCATCCGCGCTGTATGAAACATACATCATTGGATCTTTCTTGCGTAAATCATGTAAATACTTCAATGCACCACTTGCATCAGAGGTATGTTGCTTTCTCATGCGCACTTCTTGATTGTAAATATCTTTCCTAATAAACCCCACTTTGTCATATCCACCACAATGATTGGCAAATGCTACGTACATGTGCGGAGGTCTAAAGCCAACTTTTCTATAGTTTTCAATTTGAATAATATCAGTTGCTGACATCTTCTTATGTGCTGGCAACAAACATGACAATTTTAAGTCCAATAATAAATGATTGTACTCAAAATTCCAACATGTCACATACCATCGTTCCCTACAAAAATACACATGAACACAAAACATTGCTTCACAACCACACTTGCTTTCTTTTTTTTTTCTTGGCGCTTCCTTATATTTGATGTTGATCCTTTATCTCTCCTATAACCAGCACATAAACAAACAAATGTTTGTTGCAGTGTTTCCCTACATGTGTTTCTAAGAATATGACTCTTCCTAACAGAAAAGCCAGTAATTTTAGCATACCAACAGTAGAAGAGATAAGCTATCTCCAAGTCACAAAAATCTAACTTGCTTACATCTTCAACGGTAATTTTTTCCATGTCAAGCTGTCTAATATCAACTATGGTATCGATAGTTATACATTCCTCTTTAAAGAAACCTGGAATCCAAAAATCATCATAATCTCGATAATTGTCATTGTCTACCTCAGAATCCACCTCCTCCTCATCTTCAAGTCCGACATCATCTTGGTCATCACTATCCCCCACACGATTGTGGTCAACATCTTCCTCATAAGCTTCGTCATCATCATCATTTTCATACACTTCAGTAACATCATTGTCACCATCACCATTGACGGAGCTACAAAAATTGTGACTACTTTCCATCTCTAACATTATATCGTCCAACTCCTACACACCAACACATTAGAAAATAAATAAAAAATACATAACCTAATTGTTGCCTTTGAAACACCGTAATTTCTCTATCATTAAGTGCCTGCAATGGTACACAACAATGACACTAGTATCTTCCATTAACAGAAGAAGAATGGCAGAATTAAAATAAGTTATTATTATAAATAGCTTTTTTTGTTAAAAATATATTTTTTAAAATACCCTAAATTTTTCATTATAAATTAAAATTTATTAAAAATTATATAATTTTATAGATTCAACATTTTATGCATAATTTACATAATTTGTTAATAACACTTTATTATAATTAAATGGTATTTAAATTTGGCCGTCTATCTTCTTTCTCCTGTCAACACCGTAATTTCATTGACCATAACTTACTAATGAGTTTGCAAAATTTGGATAACTTCAGGCGCCTAAAGAGTTTTACATCTAAGTGTTAATATGATACAACTAAGTTTTCTGGTAGGATACTATCCTTTTCATTTCCAAAGGTTCTTTTAATGATAAATTATGTCAATGTTCCATAACAACAAAAATATTTCTAGTGTTAAAAATTTTAGTATCTTTTGTCAAAAAAAAAAAATAGTATCTACCCACTATGAAGTTCATCATTAAACAAATCCATTAACTCCACTCTAATTCCAACTGCAAAGCCAGATCTTTATTTACTCTTCTCATTTATGTGCTCTACTTCTCCACCCATCAAAATGAATTTCATTGTCAAATTATTACTTCTTTATGTCATATATTATTTACCATATATCTCTTCTAGTTATGTATATTTTTTTAGCAAATATCAATTAATCACTTGTATTGATTCTACAAGGGTAGTGATCACATAACTCTGACCAATTGAATTAGATTGAAATTGTCAAACATGTCAACCTTGTCATAAAATGGACAAAGGCTTGTATCCTACTTACCATAATCAGTCAGCCCACGTTCACAAATAAATTTTAAGACATGGTGGTTCAACTACACTACATAATGAAGTTACACTGACATTGACTGTACTAGGAACCTGGGACACACAGGCACAATATGCAAACATGGTAATCTATAAATAAATATGTAAATTTTTTTATAAAGGCATTAAAACTTCTGCAACTACAATAAATTGAAAAAGTGGTTTAGCTTCCTGTGGATACATTTGCTATACACTGCAACTCTAAATTAATGACAACATTACAACAATTACCACATCAAACAAGTCAAGTGAACAAGGCTAATCATAAACTTATCACTTGTTTCACTTATTGCATAATGGAGGGATGTGCAAATTACATGACTGACCAAAGGTTTAAAAGGAATGCAAAAGGCTAATCATAACCTTATCACTTGTTCCACTTCTTCCACTTGTTCAACTTGTTCCACAAACATGTCAAGTCAACAAAGTTAATTATCCCGATCATCCTATATTGATATTTATAAACATGATATAACTAACTTAATCTTCCTTTTTCCTTCACAAGTCTCCATCCAAATCTCCCATTTACCACAATCCAGACCTTGCAAACTAAGAGATATATTGCAAAACTACTGCTCATACAAAGGCCATGCATGTTCAAAACTACAACACACAAGAACATTGAGGCAAACCAATTTGCAAAACGAACATCAATCAAAAGAGCAATATAAGAACCAAACAATAACAGGGACAAGTGAACCAAACTACGACCGTAATAATAAAAAGCGACAAAAGAGTGGAAATACCTTCACCACAAAGGGACTTCCTAGTAGTGATGTGTAGATTACATGAGTCAACAAACGTCTGGAAGGATTGCAGATTAGATGAGTCCTGACAGGCCCCTTAGCCCTGAACCACTTGCCATTTGCATCGCGAACCAACTCCGACCAAACTAAAACTAACATAAAAACCGAAACATAAGCCTAAGGACAGATTCAACCTTAAAAACGAAAACTACAATTGACTAGGGCATATCCTTCTCGAGGTTATTGACATGGTAGGAGGAACAGGTGAACATTAGTTGCGGATCTGCCCCAGTAGCTCCCTCAACCTGGGCTTTCTGGGCTTCATTGCAACATATGTCATCGTTAGTCAAGCCGACGCACAAAAAGGGAAGAAGAAGTCGCTGCTGCGTCTGGAAATAATAGAGGATCCTTCTTTCATCCTCTGTTTCAATCGTGCTGAAGGAAGAAAAGCCTTTGCTTAATCATGCTGAAGGAAGACAAGGCTATGCTTCAATCTTACTTTCGCGACCTCTACCAGGGTAAGCTTACACCAAAGGGGGAGGGTTCCTGTTACAACTGGTTGCCCTGAACAGATCTCCACCATTTCATTTTTTAATTTTTTAATCGAATGGACGCGGTTCGTTCTTTGTTTTTTTTCGAAACTTGCGTTGGGCACTTTTCGAACAGACCTCTACTAGGTGTTTCACTTTCGCACCCTAGTCTTCGTCTACACGTGATATTCTCCAATTCCCTCCAATTTTTTACATTGCTTTGGGCACTTTTCTACATATGGCATTAAAGTTTCTGTTAAAGAAAACTAAATGAAAAGAATGTTACTCTTTTGCCCTTTACCCTTTAGGTTCTCTTCTCTGTACGATCCCCCAAAGAACGAAGATGATGAATCATTGTAAGTGCTACTATCATGTGCCACCGTCAAACGTGTGACCAGGACCGCTGTCGGCTTCCATGTCGCGACCGTCATCGACTTCCCCTTGAATGCTTCTACAATGACAGTGCCAAATTTGGATTTATAGGGTTCTTGGAGCAACTTTCTTAGATTTGGATTTGTGTGGTTCCCACCGTGGGCTTAAAGGAAGGAAATGTTGCTCAAGTACTTTGTCACTACCACAAGGCTCTAAAATTAGCGGTTCTACTCAACCTCGATCGATCATTATTACAAATTTCTCTATGTATGTTCTATTGGAAATGATGGTGTTCCCTATTTGGATCTCAAAAGGGGCTTTGAGATTTCTCAGCAGATGAAGAATGTTGTTGGAAACCTCAAGTGGGTGTCCTAAAAATATTAGATTTTTGATTTGTTTGGTTAACAAGTTTCTTAGTGTGATTGTTACGTTATTTTCTTTTATTCTTGTAGGCTATGGATTTTGTTATTTAAATTTTAAATCAAGCAGCACCATTTAGTTGCACCATGTGGAAACATTGAGAAGTTATTGACTGCTTTTTTGTGAACCGATTGGCATGTCTAGCATGCAATTTTATGAGTAACACTTGTCTCTAAAAGGAAATAGGAGGTACCGGTATTTGTCTAAAATCAGATTTGAATGAATGTAATTTAGTGATTGAAGGCAACTTTCTTCCAATGTATCGAGTGGTGTGCAGTGCCAAATAAAATTTCTTCTTCTATCTCATTATTTGTTTCCTCTGTGTATGTGTTTATGGGTCTTTATTTTATGTTATTAGTTTTGTTAATTGGAAGCTCAAGTGCACATGAGTTTGGCTACAAAACCTTTCCCTCTTTCCAACAACATAGATGAGTTTCATGAAAGAGATGAGGATATTTTGGAGGAAATAATTCATTAATAGTCATGTGCATATAACATGCATAGATTTTGTTAAATGTTTAAATGTGCTTTGAGCTTCATGGGTACTTGTAACATGCCAATTTTTCTTAGGTTGGAAAGTTCTGTAAAGAAATAGCTTGTACTTGTTTGATATGCAGTATGGTAGTATTATCCCTAGTGAAACAATTCATATAAGAGATAGAATCATCATTAGACAATCAAATGACCTAGATTTAAGTTTTGAGTCTAGGAATAAGTGGTTTAGATGTAGAAAACCTTCCGTCAAACTATCAATCAACAAAAGTCAACTGCAGTTTAGAAAGTCAAAGTAAGGGAACCTCTCATTAATGGTAGTTTAGTAATTAAAGACTTTTAGGCTAAAATGCGAGGTTTTTACTCATTAATGAAAGTTTAGAATATTAACATGCCTAAATGAGATAAACCATTAATTAAATAGTTCAGAGAAGAATTAATTTCTCACTCACTTAATTTTAGTTAAGTCTAATAAAAAGGATTAATAAATGAATCTAAGAGCTAAAGTCATTAAGAGTAGTTAGTTTTTTGTTTTAAAAAAGAGGGAAAATGTTGGACAAGTGGCCTCAATAACTTAAGATGGGGTGAATTAAGTTTCAAAATTTCCCACTAACAAACTTTTTAACCCCCTTCTAAATGATAGGCTCAGAATGCAGAAGAAGAAGCATCAATCAATTTAATAATATTCTTTAAACATGTAAGACAAAATTGATTGCAATAACATAAATGAGATAAGGGAAGAGAGAAATACAAACTCGATTTATACTGGTTCGGCCACTTCTCGTGCCTACGTCCAATCCTCAAGCAACCCACTTGAGATTTTCCAGTATCTTTGTAAAAAACCCTTTTGCAACTTCTGAACACCCAAGGAATCCCTTTCCCTTGTGTTCAGGAAACTCACAATTCAAGAGACAACCAGTCTCTTGATTACAATTGAATTTCTGAGAAGAACAGAAAAATTTCTCTCCTTTAGAGTGGATAATACAATTTGAAGTTCCTGATGAACTCTCAATAGATTTGCAAGTGTTTGCCCAAGATTTGTTGAGAGAGAATTTGACAATGAAGTTCTCTTGGAATATCTCTCTCTTGCTTTTTGAAATCAGACGCACATATATATAGGCCATTCTTGCCTTTTCAAAATGGTTTGAAGAGATGTGTCTTTTCAAAAAGCTTTTTCTAAATTTTTTCACTGGTAATCGATTATAGGTTTCTGGTAATCGATTACACAGTTATATTTTGAAGGGTCATGACTTTTGAATTTGAATTTCAAGAGTTCCATTGCTGGTAATCGATTACAAACATTTGCTAATCGATTACAGGTTCAAAATTCAAATTCAAAACCCTTTTTAACAACTATTTTTCAAAATTGTCTTCTGGTAATCGATTACACTACCTGGTAATTGATTACCAGAGCCTTGGATGTCTTGTAAACACTTTGTTTTGAGGCAAGGCTTGATCTTGAGTTAATCTTGAAGCAAGGCTTTGTTTGTTGAAGCAACCTTGCATTAATCTTGAAGCAAGGCTTTGTTTGTTGAAGCTACCTTGCATTAATCTTGAAGCAATGCTTATCCTTTGAAGCAACCTTGTTTGATTCTTATTTGGCATCATCAAAATCATGTATTCATACATTCACAGAAAAGACCTAGGGGACCCACATGTGGGGCACCCTCATGACCTAGGGCTCCCTATATGAGAAAGAGGGAGCATCTCCTCTTTCTTTTTTCTTTTCTCTTCCTCCACTGCTAAGGTGCTTGAAGGTTTTTGAAGGAGTCTAGCTGAATTATCTAGCAATTTTCCATGCTTTTCTTCATTCTTCCATCTTCAACTCGCATGGAATCTCACACCCCTCTTTTGCTACATTTTCATGTCCAAGTTCTAGGAGAAGCTCGAGTTTTCAACTCAACCCACACTCACCTCTTTGCTCCTTTGTGTTCACTAAGAGGTAAGGGAGGAGTACTTAATCTCTTAGGATCCATGCTTGATGTTATAAAGTTAAACTTCATTTATGTTGTGATTTGGTATGTTTTTGTATGAAACTCGTAAGTTGTACCTGTGATACTATGTTTGATGCATGTTGAAGTTGTGAATTATGGGTTCACTAATGAGTTCATTGACCCCAAAAAACCTAGGAAAACATTTATGATATGTCTCATTTGGAGTTGTATAGCCTTTGGTATTAAATTTTTAAGTTAGGGAAAGTTATATGTGTATAATGCTCTATTTTCGAAAATTTTGAGAATTGAGCTGGAATATGTTGTTGTGGACCTCAAAATTGAACTTGCTAGGTCCAAAAACGTAGGTTTAGACATAAAACACACCCCATTTGAGTTAGTATAGCTTATGGAATCACAATTTCAAGTTTTGCCCTTTTTTAGTAAATTTTGCTTTGTTTTGAACAAACTGCACATATGGGCTTGGCTTCTATAGATTTTGATCATGTAAATGAGTTCCTCATGTTTGAAAACATAGGTATTGATATAAAATTTGCATGAAATTGATTTCTATAACTCTTGGAAATTAGAAAACAAGTTTTGTGAACTTTGTAAATTAAGTGAAGGGCAGTTTCGTGTTAGGGCTAAGTGGGAGTGGATTTAGGAAATTTCGAGTCCAAAACTGAGTTCCTTGCACTCAAAAACCTTTAGAGGCATATATGATTTTTCCTAATTGGATAAATGCATAAATAAATGGGAAAGTTGAATTTAAAGCGGGTGATTAAGTACAATTCGAAATCAGAAAGTGTTATAAATGTGTAAATAAGCATGAAATAAATGATGTAAACCATGGATTGAATTGTTTACTTTGATTGAGACTTATTTATGTGGAATTGTGAAATTGTTATGTTAAATGTTGTAAGAGCAAGTGAGTGTGACCACTTGGAAAAACATGTTGCATGTTATGAATATGAGTTATTATGATATTGATTATGAATTGTCGCGCTTTGGGATTGGGTCTGAGGGTGTTTGACCCTCAGCAAAATTTATTTTGAATGTCTTGTAATGTTTTGGTGATTGTAGAGTGGTATTGTCCACTTAAAGGGTCATATTGTTTGATGACCCTAGAGAGGGAAGAGGATTAATTTCCCTCTTTTCTTGATATGTTTATGTGTATGCACTATGGAGGATACTTGCAATCGGGAGTTTCATGAGAATCGACACACATTATGAGGAAGGAATGGGTGAACAAGGTAACAAGATTATGTTAGAATTAGAAGGTCATGAGTTAGGGCATGACTATACTCAGTTAGAATACACTCTCTAATGTCTATTTACAAGTACCAACACAACTATTGTTCATGCTTCTCATCTTGAAGAATGAGTGAGGATTTTTTAAGTGAGGGTGGATGACACACGATAGGTAAACTAGGAGATGGTTCGAACAGTTCAAAGAAACCTGGGGGAATGTTGAGTGGTGATAACCCGACTAAGGGCATTTCCAATTAGTTTGGGGAACTCACGGGCATACTTGGCATTCCTAACTAGAGCGGAACTGTATCCATGGTTGGTGAAAGTGTCATGTCATGTATCAGCATGTGACGTGTCCTCCCAAATGTCATCCATATGTTGCGTAAGACCATGAAGGCCTGGGAGGCTTAGTGGTAGTGTTGGGCCCAAGATAAGGATAGTGTGAGAGTAGAATGTAGAATAGGATGTCATGAGTGATGTATGTTAGTAAACTGCATGTGGTGGTTATTAGGTCTTGTGTGGGACTTAATGTCCATAATTGTGGTTTTGAAAGGGATGGAGTACTCACTCCTTTATTACCATTTTTGGGACTAGATGATGAGCCCGGTGTCGACTCTCCCATTCTACATTGACGACATCAAGACATTGTGGGAACACGATGATGCGCTCTATGTGGAGTGTTTCTATGGGTTCCTCCATTTCTGTCGTGCGTGGATAGACATACCATGATATAGACCCCAGATAGTTGACTTCTATGTTCGATGGACCCAGTCCACACCACCATATTATTGCTTTGCCATGCTTATGCCAGAGGTTGTTATACCTTCCTAGTCGCATTCACCGCCATAGGATGATTTAATGTCCTCTTCTGGTCTAACTCCTCATATGAGGATATTGAGGCCATTTCCCTACTCCGATGTCTCCTCAATTGGTATTGCTTGAGTCTCAAGTACTACCTGGGGTAGACTTGGTGGATCTCGTGTCGAAGGACGAGGGAGAAGAGTTGGAGGAGGACACATCTTTCAAGGAGGATCCGTCGATGGATAAGGAAGATCCTATCACGGAGCCAGAGTTTATGAAGGAGGATGCTTCATAGGATTCCTCTTAGGAGTCTTACTAGGAGGCTTCTTACATTTGACTACATCGATTCTTTTTATGGATGCATCTGACTTTGGGCTTGGGTATAGATGATTGCTCTAAGTCTTAGATTTTTGCCCTTATGTGTATTTTGGGATGGGTAGACCTAGGCTCAGACCTTTTGTATTTAATCATCCATTACTACTTTACTTATTTGAGGATGTATATGTTACTCACTACTTTCACCTAGACACATTATATTTTACTCTTTATGACACATGATACTTATTTTATTTATATTTGGTGACCATGGAGGTTCACCCATTTATCATTATTGTTTATTTGAGTATGTATGATTTATTATGTTTCCATTTCACTCGTTGACTCGTAAGTTTTAACACGTAAGTGTTTACTACAATTTATTATGCACGTTTTAAAGATCAAGTCATGATTTATGAAATCGGATTAGAAAGTTTTTATTTTCACCAAAAAAATTTCTATCTTTTCTAATCTTTTGAGTTAACTTTTATAAGGACTGAGGACTATCTTTCATTGAAAAGGTATATTTAAGGGTGTTACAGTACCCAATGTAACACATCCAAAAAAACTAAGGGGTTTTGTGTAGGAACAAAAAATGAAGGGATATTAGTTGTAATAAGTGAAAACCTTAGGGGAACCCAGTGTGATTTACTTTATTTATTTTTGGACATAGCACATGTATCTTCTACTTGAAGTATTCAAGATGTTGCATAAAACTAGTATATTGACAAAGTCCTCCTTGTATATTCAATGCATAAACAATGTAACATTCCAATATGAGATTGGGTAGTTTTTTTAGACTATTGAAATGGTACAAAATGCGATGTTACCATAGGATACCTTAGCATGGTTAACCTCTTAAGTTTGTAAGCTAAAGTATAGAAAAAATAAGGATAGTTTAGAGAAAATTCTCTAGTCAAATAATGGTCGACTCATTAATGCCCTAGATGTTAATAATTGGATTTTGGTCTAGAAATAGAAATTAGAAGCTTGAAAGAAGAAATTAGTAATTAATGTAAGGTTAGAAACTAAGTGGGGATAATTAAGGTTGATTAGTGGTTATCTAGATATCATGGAATTAGAAAAGGGGTAATTAAGTCATAAGAGTTTAAAATGAAGGGTATTTTTGTAAATGACTATACAATTAGTTTAAAAATAGAATTTTAGTTTAATTAGTTGGTGACTAATTAAAGTGTCTAATTATATGATGTAGAATAATTAAAATAAGTTAGAGTTGTAAAACTCTGAAAAATTACAACTCAGACTAAAGAGAAAAGTCTATGTTGTGTTGCATGTATGAATTTAATTTCAGTAGTTATATGTTTTCAATCATAAATTTTTTGTGCTATATATATATATATATATATATATATATATATATATATATATAGACACACACAAATACACATGTGATTAGTGAAGCTTGAAAGAGAAATAAAAATTGTCTAAGTTAGTTTACCATCTGTGCAAGAATTGCAGTGGGTGCTGAGTAACAGTGTAATTTGTCTCTATGTGAATAGACTATGGGTGAAGTTTACTCTAAGAATACGTATTCCTAAAGAGGTTAACACAATAATCGAGGAAGTTAGTGCATTAATCAAGGCATTTAGGATAAAATTTACTAGTTTTAGTAAAAGCAAAATTTTCATTTTTTGCAAAACTCTACTTTATCCTTTTTAAGTAAAATTTTTAAAAGTGAAGCACACCACATTTGGTAGTGATGTACACGTTTTCCATGGCTGAGCAAGGGTCATTCATGGGTTAAAATTGAGTGATTAAGATAAGACTACACAATAATCCAATGGACCATGCTGTAAGCTTCCTCTATAAGTTCATTTAGACTCTAAAATTCATCATTCATGATCATTCTTCCTCCATTTTCACGAGCTGGTCAAGAGGGAAGAAGAAACCACTTCCACTCTGCTTCCAAGCTTTCCCAAGTGTTTTTGAGCCCTTCTTCCATTAAGCTTAGGTAAATAACCTCCATCTTCAACTTTAAGCTTGATTTTAACTTCATTTTCTTGCTCTATTCTCACTTGTAGTTTTAAATCTTATTTTTGCACTCTTGAAAGTTGGAAAATAGAATCTAAACTCCCTCATTCTTCCTTCAAGAGATAAGGGGGGGGGGGGGTTCTCCAACTCTTGAACCTTATGCTTGTTGTTAAACTTCCTTGAACATGTTGTCTTGAAATTTTTTGTGCTTGCTGCCCTGTTCTAAATCTTTGTGTTGAGTTGTTTTCCTTGAGTTTTTATACCAACAATGAGTTCTTTGAGTGTTCAAACACAGGGTTAGCCATAAGTTTCACTTGAATTGAAATTTTCTAGCAAAAGTTATGAATAAAAAAAATTTAAACTTTTTATCGTATAAAATCTGTCATGAAAATAATCTGGAAGTGAGAGTTGTATGGAATGGGTTTATTAAAGTTTTTTACCTCAAAAATGAGTTTGTTAGGTGTGAAAAAAAGGATAGCATATAAGATTTGTGTAAAACTGATTCCAGAGCACCTAGAGCACTAAGAATAAGTTAGGAGCAAAACTTTGTAAAGCTAAGTGATAGAGTGATTTTAGATAGTAGAAAGCTTAACATTGGTAATCGTGCATTTGGATAAAGTTACCTTGGTGTTGTTGTTATTGGTGTTGGTGTTGTTGGCGGTGTTATTGTTGCTCATTGTTGTTGTTGTTACTACTGCTCATTGTTGTTGTTGTTGTTGTTGGTGGTGGTGGTGTTGTTGGTCTTGTTGTTGTTGTTGTTGTTGTTGTTGTTATGCACACTACAAATTGTAGGTACCATTTATAGTCACAATTAAATGTAATTGTAGGGAAGAGTATAGTTGTAGGTAAAAAACCTATAGTGGCAAGCTATTAGCCGTCATTATACAACCCTGCAAAGTTGATAGAAGAAACATTTGTAGGACAAAATCTATCATACATTTACCTGCAAATTTTTTACTTATAGTGACAATTTTTGTCTGTAGGTATAAGTCTTTTTTCTTGTAGTGACATAAGACAAATTCCAATATATAGGGCTAGACTGGACTCTATAGGCAGTGTCATCCAGTCACCTCTTTCAGTGTTGTCTACTCTTCCTTCTTCCAATAATCTCCACCTTGGTTCAATAACAATTCTGAATTAGATGTAAATATGTTTATTCCCAACAATCTACATTAAGTAGATCCAGACATTGCTTGAAATTGCTTCAGTGAACAAGTTTTGTGAACATAACAGTTGGATTTACCTTTGTACCAACTTTCTGGACTACAATCCTCTTCTCAATATGGATGAAGTGGTATGTGATGTCAATATGTTTAGTCCTCTCATGTTGGACTTGATCTTTGGTTAAACAAATTTCTCTTAGACTGTCATAGAAAATGATAGTTTTATCCCGTGGAAACTTGAGGTTGCTAATAAGACCTTTCAACCATATATCTTTCTTTGTTGCCTCTGCCAAAGTCATGTACTCTGCTTCTGTAGTGGACAAGGCAACTACAGGTTGAAGTGTAGCTTTCCAACTGACAAGAGAATTGCCAATTGTGAATGCATACTCTATCATAGATCGTCTTGCATCCAAATCTACAGCGTAGTCATAATCTAAATATCTAGAAAGGGCACAAGATGTGTCACCTTGATAGAATAGTCCAATATCAGTTGTACCCTTAAGGTACCTGAATATACATTTCATAGCTTGCCAATGTTCCTTCGCAAGTTTTCCCGTATAGTTACTCACTACGTTGACTGCTTATGCTAGGTCCAATCTTGTTCCCACCATTGCATACATGAGACTACCTACAACATTCGCACAAGGAACACTATACATGCACTCTATTTTTTATTCTAACTGAGTGACATTGAATTTAGTTAGACAAATGGACACTTTCAAAGAAGTACAAACTGGTTTTGCGAATTCCATCCCAAAACAATTCAACACTTTCTAAATGTATTCCTTCTGACATAAGAAAAGCTTCTTCTGGACTCGATCCCTCTTGATCTCCATGCCTAAAATCTTTTCTACAACTCCCATATCTTTCATCTCAAATTCACTACTAAGTAGTGACTTCAGATTTTGAATTTCAAACTTGTTTTGAAATGCTATGAGCATGTCATCCATATAGAGTAGCAAATAGATGCAGGAACCATCCTCTACCTTACTATGATAGACAAATGAGTCATGGGGACTTTAATTGTACCCTTGAGAAATAATGAACTCATCGAATCTCTTGTACTGCTACTTTAGAGATTGCTTCAACCCCTAAAGAGACTTTTTCAACCTATAAACAAAATTTTTCTTCCCTTGCACCTTAAAACCTTCAAGTTGTTGCATCAGAATGTCTTCCTCCAATATTCCATGGAGAAAGATTGTTTTGACATCGAGTTGCTCTAACTCCATGTCCAAAGTTGCTATAAAAGCCAGTAAAACACTTATTGAAGTATGCCAAACTACTAGAGAGAAGATCTCATTGTAGCCCTCTCCTTCTTTCTGACTATAGGCTTTTGCTACTAGACGTGCTTTATACTTGATGACTTCATCACTAGTCGACCCAAATTTCTTCTTGAAGATCCACTTGCAACCCACCACTAGTCTGCCTTCAAGTAATTCAACTAAATCCTAAGTCTGGTTATTCTGAAGGGATTCCATCTCTTTATTGATAGCCATTGTTCACTCTTCAGCTTCAAAATAGGAAATTGCTTCCTGATAAGTGGTTGTTTTGAATGAATAAATTTCTTCTGCTACCTGTAGCACATAAGGCACTATATTATGAAAGCCATAGCTCAGGTGCTTTGATTTGTCTTTGAGACTTTCTGGGTGATGTGGTTTTTGACTGCTTCAGATGGTTCTGACTCGTCAGTTAGACTCCTCAATTAGTGTTAAATTCTGGTGTTATGGTTGCATTTAAAGATCATGATCAGTCTTTTCAAGTGCTTTGAACTACTTATGATCACTAAAATTTATGATTGGCGGGTTCTCAAACTCCTCCTGCTTAGTGACATTCTTAGCCATGCATGTATCTTCTTCAGATTTCGAATGTAGCATATAGAGTTCATTAAAGATGACATCTTTACTCATAATGACCTTTCTTTCTGGCAGAGACCAAATTCTAAATCCTTCATAGCCAATAAAGACACCTTTA
This sequence comes from Glycine max, assembly GCF_000004515.6. Taxonomy (NCBI): domain Eukaryota; kingdom Viridiplantae; phylum Streptophyta; class Magnoliopsida; order Fabales; family Fabaceae; genus Glycine; species Glycine max. Next base: position 18,193,639 of record NC_038250.2, read on the forward strand.
TTGGCTCTGGGCTCTAGCTTACCTTCACTTATGTGATAGTATGTTGGACATCAAAACACCTTCAACATTGAGTATTCAATAAGTTTGTTAGACCATACCTCAATAGGGATCTTTAAATCTATGGCAGTGGATAGTGAGCGATTCATAAGATGGCATGTTGTGTTGACTTCCTTAGTCTAGAAACTCCTATTCAACCCTAAATTGGATAGCATGCATTTGACCCTTTCTGACAAGGTCTTGTTCATTCTTTCAGCTACTCGATTTTGCTGTGGAGTATTGTGAACAATACGTTGTCTTGTAATTCCTTCATCTTTATAGAATTCATTGAATTCCATAGAACAAAGTTCCAAACCATTGTCAGTCCTAAGACACTTCACTGTTTTTCCTGTTTGATTCTTCATAAGAATCGTCTAATGCTTGAAACATTTGAAAGCTTTAGATTTTTGCTTCATCATGAATACCCATGTCATCCTGGAGTAATCATCGATGATGGAGAGGAAGTACCTTACCCCTTCAGTGATGGAACACTTGAAGGCCCCTAATAGTCAAAATGGATGTAGTCCAATATGGCCTTTGTAGTATGCACAACCTTTGGGAATTTCATTCGATGTTGTTCCCCATAGAGATAGTGCTCACAAAACTAAAGAGGTCCCACCTTGTGATTTCCAAGTAAGCCTCGCTTGTTCAAAATTTCCATTCCTTTTGCACTCATGTGGCCCAAAAGTTGATGCCATAGAGAATTATCATTTGATGCATGGCTCCCAACTTGTGAAATAGTTGAGACAAAGCCTATCAGGATATATATATATATATATATATATATATATATATATATATATATATATATATATATATATATACTTACTTGATCCTTTGCATTACCACATACTTCCCTTTCCCTCTGATTTGCATAACTCCACCTTCAACCCAACAATAAAAGACCTTTTGAATCCAAGGCACCCACAAAGACTAGATTTTTCTTAAGCTCTGCAACATGATAAACATCGGTCAAGCTTCTAACAATCCCATCACACATTCTAATTTTTATAGAACCTATACCAACTGACTTGTAAGAGGCATTGTCAAAACATTACCACCAGACTTCATCTCATATGTTACGAACCAGCTTCTGTGTGAACACATATGATAATAACAACCTAAGTCCAGTAACCATTATTCAGAATGTTGTTGTAATTGTTCACTAACAGCCAAAACCAAATTGTTTTCAGATGAGGAGTCATTCTAAACAATAACAACAAAAAAAATATTTCTTTACTTTCTTTGGGCAATTTTTCTTCCAATAAGCAGGTTCTTTGTAGTAATTATAGATGTCTTTTGGATCAACTTTGCTCTTCTTGCTACATTTTCCTTTCTTCATCTTCTTTTGCCCTTTAGCAAAATCAGTCACCAATAATCTAGACACAGAGGCTTCATCACCATTCCTAGACACTTTTAGTTGAAGCTCTCTAGAATAGAGACTAGACTTGACTTCTTCAAGTGTAATGGAGTCTTTACCACCACTAAGAAAACTCACAAAATTCTCATGGGAAGAAAGGAGAGAGGCTAACCAAATCATTATCAAATCTTTATCTTCTATCTTGACATCAATCTCACAAAGCTCCATCAGAACAAAATTTAACTTATCATGTTCTTTTAGTGGCACACGTCTCCCATTTATAGGCCAAACAAATGTCATTTCAGAAGTAAATTGTTGCCGATTGATTTCATCATGAAGAGTTTCTCCAACTTAAGCCATAACGCATAAGTGGTTTTCTCTTTAGAAACATCATAAAGAACTTCATCAGGTAGTGATAAAAGAATCAACGAGTGAGCTTTTTCATCTTGCAACTTAAGGACTGACTTATCAACCTTCGACGATTGAACGGAGAGAAGTGCCCAAATTCTATGTTCTTTCAACAAGGCACACATCTTGATGTGCTAGATGTTTAAGCTATTCTTCCCTATGAATTTCTCAGTCTTGATTGTTTTGACCATCTGCTTGATCAAATCTTGAAGATTCAACACGGACAAAACAAACAGAATGGTTGATCTCGGATGACTTAGACCCACCATGAAACAAATGCAGAACTTATCTAAACCAAAGCTCTAGATACCAATTTTTTAGGTTTAAGACTAAGAAAATATGAAAACTGATAGAGAAGTAGATGATAAAAGAAGAAGAAAGATAACACAATAATGGAGTTTTTATTGTGTATAACAGATATAATGATGAATTAGGTTCATAAGCTTTCTCTAACTCTATTTGAACCCTACTAATAAATCCTTCTTATAGAAGTTGACAGCTATAACAGAATAATTGAAAACAATTATAACAGCTCAAAATAGTTACAACACAAAACACTATTAATGAACCATCTAATAGACTAACTAATACATACTAGATGATACATTTGAAGATAAATTCCAACATAAAGGACTAGATTGGACGCTACAAGTAGTGTTGTCCACATTTCCTTCTTCCAACAGTGACACTATGTAAAAGATTTCTCTTTCCAAGAAAGTGCTTTATTGATGATCAATCACCCCATGAAACACCTTGTGTAGTATATTAACCAGAACTTTGCCACCCTTTATACATACAATCCACCAATGAAATGGGTCTATAGTCTCCCCATACTTGTGGGTCACTTATCTTGGGAATAAGTGAGATGAATAAAGCATTAACACCTCCAGGGAAGGTGTCATACTCATAGAAGTCATTTAGAAAATTGCATATATCACCTTTCAAAGTTTCCCAAAAATCTTTGGTGAATTTAAAATGGAATCCATCGGGTCCTAGACTCTTGGAGCTTCCACAACTCCAAATTGCCTCTTTTACTTCTTCATCCCCAAACCTCCCAATCAACATATCATTGTCACTTGTTGATATTTTCTTGAAATTCACTCCATCAAGGGTAGGCCTCTCTTATTGCTCCTCATTAAATATTTGTTTGAAAATTTTCAAGGCTTCCTCTTTCACATCATTTGGCTCCTCCTTCCAAAGACCATTAATATTCACTCCTCTAATCATATTCTTCCTCCTCCAATTTCCCATAATGTGGAAGAATTTTGAATTTGATTCTCCTTCACTAAGCCAATTGGACCTAGATTTTTGTTTTAAAAGAGACACTTTAAACACAACATTTCTCCAAAACTCTTCTTGCAAGCTCCTTCTACATTCCCTTTCTTCCTCAGACAACCTCACACACTCCTTCTTCCTATCAAGATCATTCATTTCTTTTTCTATCTTAGATATGTTTTGGTGAATGTTCCAAAAGTGGTCATGGTTCCAAACTTTCATGGAAGATTTCATGCCTTCAATTTCTCCATGAGAATGAATGCACCTCTACCATACACATTATGTCTTTCCTATACATCTTTTACAAGCTTCTCAAACCTCTCATCTTCATACCAACAATCAAGTGTTTTAAACAGTTTGGACCCCCAATCAACAATCTTGTTTCTACCAAGTACATATTGAGAACTTGCATTCCATATAGAGAGACATTCCCTTGATACCAAAAATCTTTCAAGCCTACTTTTTTCCCTACCATTAGGCCTATAACACGTAAACTACCTCCCAATGAAAAGTATATCCTCTACCCCCATGTCATCAATGAAATAATTGAATTCACTTCTTTCTCTACTTTCATAGTCTCCCACAACCTCCCCTCATCTTTTGCATGGATATCTTATTGATGCGTAAAATGTGTAAGGCAAGTATAGCCTACGCAATAGTCACAATGGACTCGAAAGTCTAGATATCGAACCCAAAGGACTAGTTGTATTCTCAATTAGTCAAGTTTCTTAAACTAACAATTGAGGTGATTAAAAAGAGGATTTAAATATTTTTATGGTTTTGGTTTTTTAAAGAAAACAAATAAGCAAGTACAAAGAAAGGTTTTGAGTGATGATAAGAATGACCAGGGGATATGACTCACTAGTACCAATTTTCCCCCAATCCAAGTCTTAATGAAATTCCTTCCCTAGTTAACTGTCGATTCCCAAAATCAATTAAAGCCTATGATCAAGGTCAGAAGATGCTCTTTGCCTTAAATCAATACCCCAATGATCATGGATCCATCAATTTTTGTCAAAGGATAAAATCAACTATAGGGATGATTAATTAGAGATTAACTAATCTATCGGAGATTACCCAAACAGTTTAATCATGCAATTTGGTGCAAAATATTCTCTACCTAAATCTACCAATTACATGCAAATGATCACTTTTGTGCAATTGATAAAGTATTAGAATGGTCGGTTCCCAATAAACAATCAAAACAAGGAAGAGAATTAATTAACATAAAATAATGAGGAATTCCATTAAGAATAAGGAGTAGAATACATTTGGACAGTTACATCATAACCCCCAAACTAGGGGGACTAGCCACTCATGATCAAAGCAAAACTAGCAATCCTATATGAGATAAACATAGACGTACCAATAGGTAGGAGTGATGATCATGATCCATCCTAATGGTGTTATCCATGCTTCACAACTTTCAAAAGCCCTCAAGGTTCTCTCAAATTCGTAAAAAGAAAAAGTGAACAAAAAATTCCAAATTACAAAGTCTAGAGACCTATATATAGCTTCCTAAAGATATCAATATAAAAAAAACACATTACGATCATGGTAAATCCACCACAATTGTGGTTGGAAGTGACGCTAATCCTCTGAGCTACAGGCCCCACCCCGTCATCTCCACTGGATATCTATTCCCCAGAGTATCCTAAAAAATAGGAACATTTCCTCTCCCCAACCTAAGAAGATGTGAAAGCGCCTCTCTCTATAAGAACGGTGCATTCTGAGGTGTGAAGTTAGAGATATGGGATTTCATAATTGGTTGGGGTTTTGAATAAGACGACCTTCTCATTTTTCATTCTTATTACTTTTTCAATATTGAAAAAGTAATAAGAATGAGAGGTGTTAAGCTTTTTATCATCCTAGCCCCGAGCTATTTTTTCGCAGGACCTCCCCTACAATATCGTCACCGCAGTAGAGTTTAACCACCAAGTTTGGGATGGATTGGTTTGGTTCCTCTACGCCTAGGACACCAGAATATCGAACCATGAACAAAGAAAGGCATGAGATAAAAGCAAATATATTGGCCCTCATGGTTGACCATGACCCTTATGAATTGACCACGACCATGGTGAATTTATCTCGACCTTCATCATTGACGCTATTCTAGAGGATTGTTATCATCTTATTTTGGTTGTGCTGCTTATTAAGGTTGTGGTAATGCACCACAATCATGATCAAATGTAGAAAATTCATAAAATCTTACAATTTCCAACTCGTTCATTGAATTGAGAAATTGTACTCTACCAAGAAAATGCTTGTAAAATGGCACAAAAACTTACAAAATATCACACAAAAAGTGGTTTTTCACTTACACAATTGAAGTCACCTAGCATGCACCAAGTGTCACAAGAACCAATCACCTTTTTGCTTTGAAATTCCTTATATAACCTTCTCTTCAAGTCCAAGTCACATGGAGAGTATATGTTGACTAACGTAACATTGTGACTACCTTTCTTCCTTAAGCATTCGAAACCTATATAGCCACTCCCTTGAAACAAATTACTCAAAGTGAAGAATCTGTTATTACACAAACACAACTATCCTTCTGCGTTATTAATTGTTGGTTGAAACAATAATGGACTTTATTAAAAGTGTATTGTCATCCAATGATGTATAAAACTTTATTTTTTATAGTGAAAACCTTGTGTGCAAAATGTATCAACAATGGACTTTGAAATACTTTGATAGGCTAAAGAAGAACAGTAAAAATAATTTGTTTTATACTAGTTCACTTAACCTGAGCTACGTCCAATTCTCCTTTACCAACCAATAAAGGGTTCCATTAATCAAACTTGATTACAACAAGTATTATTTTCTGTCACTTTTGGCTTACAAGTATTCTAAAGGTCACTACTAGCACAACCCTTAAAATCCCCCTAAATCTAAAAGCACCCAAGTATTGTTTTGTCACTAAGTCACTCCTAGCTTTCACAAACAAAAGTTTGATATAGAATCAAAGATTCTTTACAGCACTCAACGAGTGAATTTACAATGAAATTTTAATCTCTTATTAGTACTTTGTATATCACAAAGGATGGACTCTTTTAAGCTCAGTGTATCTCTCAACAAATGTTTTTCTTTTCTCTTATTTCCTTATTCATGACTCTTCTTTTTCTATACGTGTTCGTTGTTCTTCATTCCTCGATGTCATATTTATTGGTAGAGAAAAGCTCGTAATTATGGAGAGTATCTTCGGAATTGATTAATATGACTGTTGTGCAAATTAATCTTGTTTCCTGAAATAAAAGGATATAGTGCGTTTCGATCTGATAGGATCAGAACTTTCCATATCTGTCATTCATAACTCAATAGTGTCATTAGACTTATAAAAGGAAATATAAGATTCATTCGCAGATATATTATTTTTAAACAAAATCATATAAATTGGCATAAATGGATAATTCAAATAAAATGCATATTCCAGTTGGTGTTTGAATGGATTAGACGAGTACTTCCTGCTTCCAGTAGATGAGGTATCCACTAATGGATAAGTCTCACCTGGTGTTGCTTCCAGTCATCAAACCTGTTGACTTACATGCAACAGAATGGTTAACAAAAATTTATATCTTTGTTTTCATCAAAACCTTAAGAGATGTCTAGATCGTCCAGTGTCTAACAGAACTCCTTCCTTTACTATAATGTCTTTAATGAATTTCCATTTTAGCAGCCCCCACACCCCCTTTTCCCTTAACATTATATGAGAGAACTATCATTTGGTAACTTTCTCCATAAAAAATTCTAGCTTCATGTTCAACTTGAAAATTTATCTCGTTCTTCCATCAAGGATAACTTTGTCACCATTTCATCTTGGCGTCCATAGTGAGTAAGCCCCAACAAGTATCCATTATCTTCCTTGCCTTTACTTTAGCATTCGTCAAATGTACCATATTATTGCCTCTTGATATGCTCCCCATATGCATTAGACGTCCAGACAAGACCATAGCACCTAAAGTTGTTCGAGCAAAGTCATGAGTGGGAGTGTTCCACACTCTTGATTGAGATTTGTTTGCCCAGTCCATGCCACTTGAGTATAAGTCTGTGTTTTGAACTACATGCACCCTCTTCTACTACCCATACTTTTAGGCCCATATCTTGTCCCACGTTGCAACTACCATCCTTTTTTTGATCCAACCCAACATAGTTTAACTGGGTTTCCTATACACTTCTGCACAATCCTTATTTTCATAGAGATCCTTAGTTTTTGTGTTCAAAACTCCATCTCATAAGTTTTTGCTTTTGGGCCAACTCCACCAAATAAGATATGGGGCCCACTTGGCCCATCTTCCTTGTCTCTAGTAGCTATGTTGTCACTTGTATGTTCTCTCCTAACACTTTGAGCATTTTCCCATTTTTCCTCCTAACACCTCATCTTTTTTTTTTCCTTTTTTCGCCTTCAAACTCCTTTTTTCCCCTTTCAAATTCAAAATCAGCGATGATATTGATGCCATCCTTGTTACTATATATGTGTAAGTTTGTCTGACCTAGGGCCACCAATCCCTATTATATCTCCTACTCCTTCTTTTTCTCCCCCCCTACATTCTAATTTCTGACAAAGTTTTCCCCTAGAGAGTACGAATTTCCATCTATCAAGGTAACTGGTGTGCTTTGCATGATTTCGTCTTCTCCCTTGTGATCAATAACCGCCTTCATCTCATTGGTGTTTCCTCCTTCCTCTATCGATCTCTCCTTACAGCCACCATCTCCATCCCTTATTGCCTCTTCATATACCCCCCATGCAAGTCCTTATCATCCTCTTCCTAAAAGGATTTTATCTCCATATCTATGTCACTTGTCATGAAGCACTCTTCATTAATGGATTTCTGGTACGTCCAGCCTCTACAATAACACTTTTGTAGTTTTGCTATCATTTACTCATATATTTGTACACCTAGTACACTGCTCCATCTATTCTCACTCTTTGGTTTCTAAAGATATTCCATGGACATGATGTTCTAATAAGAGCTCTCGCATACTCAATATTTGTTAGTCCTTTTGTTTCTTCTACAACCTTAACCATCACAACAACACAATAACAAAGCTATGTACTCCTTTATTCATGAATTTAGAGGAAGGTCCATACACCTAATCCATACTAACCTTGTACCAGGTACCATTGTTGGTTTCCAATTTTCCAAAGCCTGAAAAATGGTCCAAATACCTTGTTCTCCTTTGTTTATCTCTTCTATGTATCCCTCATCCAGCCCTTCAATCAAACTAGATCATCCTCCAATTACTTAAGCTTAATCTCCCCCATATTTCCCTCATAGCACTCCTCATGTAGTTTGCAAAACATCGTATCTTTGAGAGTGCCTACCCAACATTCTTGTAGCCTCTGCGCTTGTATTCCATTTGCTTTGACATTGAGACTTGTCCATTCCTCAAAGTTGTCTTCTTTGATGTTTCCTTTTTTGACTTGCCATATCTGATTTTGCAACCGTCCCCCATTGCTGGCTGGCTCTAGATTCACTCTGTTTATCCCATTGTGGTTTTTTGTTCCATTGCAGATTTGTTGTAATGTACGTTGGTTGTTGTCTCTTGTAGGCTTCCCTTTCCCCGATAATCTCTTCAGTGCATAAGTTGGTTGTTGTCTTCGATTATCCTTATTTTCCCCCTCTTTGTTTTGTTTCCCTTTGCTCTACCCCATCCCTCCAACATTGTTCCTATGTTGTATATCTCCATATGCATTCTCTTCCCACTCACATATGTTTTTTTCTTGTATCTTGGTAGATTAACATGTATCTTGATGATATCAATAAGAATGTTATCTAGATCTTTCTCCAACCTCAATACATTCTCTACATCTTTGACACAAATGAATTTGAATTGATGACCCATTCTATTCCTCTTATTCATAATAACCAAATCACAAACTTGTCCCCACCTTCTAAACACTTAACACATATTTGAAACTTTGTAATCTTCTGGAAATCTAGAAAGAAGGTAGACACATTATATGTATCTAATTTCCATTATTGGTTCTTATGTGTCGCTCTCCCCTAATAGATTCTCCTAGTCCTTTGTCCCCTCTCACTCCCCTCTTTTTTTCACTGTAGTTAGCCATTGATCATATTAGTTTGATTATTCTAGAGTTTCGTTTATCTATTTTATAAAAATATAATACATAAAAAAACCATCTAATTTATGTCAAGAGTACTAATACAGAATTTAAAAGTAAAGGATAATGTAGAAAGAAATACGAAAACCATAAATATTTAGCAACCCATACGAAAAAGTATTAAATACAAAAAATATGTTGATAAAAATTCTCATCAAATACAAGATGAAACATATTTATAATTAGAAAATAATTTATTTATAAGTGGATATAAAATGTTTAAAAGTATAAAAGTATCAATAATTATGGATGTCCATCCCGAGAACACCGACTATGGCAGAAGGAACAACTTACCCTTAAGCATTTATGCCATAAAACTCAATGCTTGAAGGGTTGTACACCATCTGGGATAGAACTTCCAAACAACCCACTTGCCTTAAGGATATTGGGTAGCTAAAGTGATGTCTGACACCCAATACAACCTAAAAGGCAAAATGATAGGAAGTAGTGTACAAAATAGTTAGATACGTTGTGACAAGATTAGAGAAGCACCATGACCTGGCATGTGAAATGCACACAACGTTGCAATGTGTACCATGTATGATGCAGACAGGATTGAGCCTTCATAGTGGCATGGCAAAGAGGGACCAACAAGACCATCACACATGGATGATATTGTTAGAGGGCACTATGTATAAATTGATGGTGGCTTCAGCTAGAGCTCGCCACCCTTTCTCCCTAATGTTCTCTGACGTGAACAATTTAAAACATAATATATATAAAATATATATTTATTTACTTTGGGATGCATATTTTATGCCCTATTTATGAAATTTTATAATATTACCTTTGAACTCATTTTAAAAGCAAAATTCAAGTGCATTTTATTTTTATCGAAGATTTTTTTCCCTTATACATCAAGTATGTGTGTGTGTGTGTGTATTAAAATATAATATATTTAGTATATTTGAAACCATTTCATATTTATTGTTCTGGATGGCATCTAGGCATAGAATTTCAACCTTTCAATGATCCCCCAACATAAACTCATAAAGACATGTGTAAAACATGATTGCAAGCTATCTTCACCCTTAACAAGTGACCTCTGACTGCTTAACTAACTTTTTGCTAAAACTAAGGCATTTACACTTGCACTTGCACAGAGAAACTTATCTCACACCCACTCTAACTTGATTATTTGAGTGCTTGGAAAGTTGTAGGTACAACCCTGCTCATTGGATTCTACCGTTCACTCCATCATCGCAAAGCCATGTGTATCATTAGAGTTCATTTTTAGTGAATCCACTTGTAACGACCTGTCGCCGTTACATGGAACTAGGAACTAACTGAAGCATAAGACATTAAATTAATTCATTTAAAACTCTTCTATTAATTTAATTATGAAAGTATTTATAAAATTTTTGCATTTTAAAGGCCCAAAAGCTAAAACACAAGATATCAAGATAAAACTTCACATGATATATATACACAACTAAAAATTACCATGTGACCTATGGCACTCCACCATAACATAAATTTATACGACATCAAAGTAACTCAAAACTCCTTAAAACATGCAAATAGACATAACAACTCTGAATATAAACTTCCTAAACTTTGAGCTGGTCAATGCTATACATAACTATAAAGAGGAAACAAAAATGGAAACCACGTCTTCCTGTCTCATATCTGAATGTCCATGAAGTATCTGAGAGACATGGGTCACCTCCTAGTTATTTTTTCCCCACGTACATCAAATACGGGATCATCATAGGCACGAAACCACATGTTCAACTTTGCAAGGATAAACTTACAAAAAAATACTAAATAGTATACAAATTATCAATTAAAGCATAATCAATCACCATCATATACGTAGAACATAATATTTGAATATCATACAACATGAATATTATGGTTCACATAATAGAGCATCTCATAAAACCATCAGGTCATCAACCATCACATAGAGGTTCAATCATCATACAACATCATCATTAGTCAATCAATCATCATCACCTTGATTCAACCATCAAACATCATCTTCATCACCATCCAATCAATCATCTACATTAAAGACAGACATGACTCCATGGAGATCTCACCTTTTGAGTCATTAACCTAAGCACATCCCTTAACATAGTCACATTCTATGATCTGACCGTTCAGGGAGACTTGAATTAACCCACAGAGGAAGTGTGGTTTTATTGAAAATAGATGAACATGAGTAACGACTTACCTCGCTAAGGTATGCATTAACCTTAACCTTTCTAGAGACTCGTCTAACCATCTATTCTATAGGTCCATTCAACATTAGCCACCATGACAACCTCCTTCACTAGGTTGAGGGACTTCCTAGCACCCTCAACATATGTGCATACTCAAAAACAACAACTAAACTTAGATTCCTTGATATTTGAGATATGAAGCATTTGTACCCACTGTCATACCCTAATTTCATCCGGGAACCATTGTTTGCCAGCATGCGACCTTCGTTTGACCACCTCAAAATGTTTAACACCCATCGTTGTGGAATCCGTAAAGTTCCGAGATGTTTCAAGAAGAAACCGGTCAAAAACATGAAAACGGGACTGTATTTAGCAAAGTGGGGTGTGTGTAAATAAACTATTACACTCTAATTTCATCTGAGGACCATTGTTGATCGCTTTGGAAGGCTTAACACTCATCACAGTGGAATCCGTAAAGTTTCGTGAGATTTCGGAAAGAAAACGGCCAAAAACACAAAAATGGGGGGGTGAACTTACCAAGATAAGGGTGTACATAGCAATTCGAATCTAGGCCTGGAAGTTGGGTTGCTTAAGGAGGAAGCAACTGGACGGCAAGCTCCTCCACGTTGTTAAAAAATGGTTTTCGGGGCTTCCGTAATGCTTCCGTAAAATTTCTGAAAACCTTGGGTAAGCATATTTCACTTAACATTGGTGAAAGGGAAGAGAAAAAAAGATGAAAATCAAATCCTAAACACTTTCGTAAGGCTTTCGTAACTTTTCCGTAAAGTACGAAAAGGGGGGTGAACTTAGTAATTGAGGTGCGCTTAGAAATCTTCCTCAAGAAGTCTCTGGGCGACAAGCACCTCTCCTTTTCCCGATAAATAGGGGAGGGGGGCTATTTCAAAAAGGTTCATGACCTCTAAGCTATGCATTTCGGCTATTTTGGGCAAAAAACACGTTTTCATGAAGAAAAATCGAGTCGAAGTGCTTCCGTAACACTTCCGTAAGCGATTCTATGGAAATTCTTCATCGTTCTTCACCGTTCTTCGTTCGTTCTTCAGTGTTCTTCAGTCTTCAACTTGTAAGTTCCCGAAATCAAATCTTTCAATTCATTCTATGCACTCTTAGTGGTCCCTACTTGTTTTGTGTACTTTCACTTTAATTTCGCTTACTTTTAGTTTTCTTTTTTTTTGCTTTAACGAGCTTTTTACCATTTATTTAAGCCGTTTTCTCATCTGATAAATGATAAAATGAATTTGAACCGATCATTTGTGTTGTAATCTCGTTTAATCATAGTTAAAACAAAATCTAACCGATCGTTCACGCTGTAACCACGGTTAAACAAAAAAAAGATGCAAAATAATAATAAAATAATCAAAATATCTTGAAAAATAATAATAAAATAATCAAAATATCTTTGAATAAAATAATCAAAAAAATCAATCGGACGTTTTTTTTGGAAGTTTCCTTGAATGAAATGACTAATAACCAAAGTGAAACTAAGGCTAAAATTAACTCACAAATCAAGCTTCGTCCGTAAAAGTCACTCAAAACCCTTTTAAGGTCCAACGCCTTAAATGGTCGTCTTTGTTTTTATCGGTTAACATGGACCGTTCAAAAGCATAAAATCAACACATAACTTTACCGTTTTTGCAAGAACTACGTAGGTCTGATTTCCTCATCGCAATTGAGGATACGTAGGAGCAAAAGCCCCGCTTTTGTCGACCACCCCAAGAGATCATTAATGGTCCAACGCCTTAATGTTTCTCTCCTTTCAAAACCAAGAGATCATCAATGGTCCAATGCCTTAATGCTTCTCTCCTTTTAAAAGAATCAAAAGATCGATTAATGGTCCAATGCCTTAAACGACTTTAGTTCGGTCAAAATATATCTTGCGTAAAAAGATAAAAACAACTTAACCAACGTTCAGTTCTAAAAGAATTATGTAGGTCTGATTTCCTCATCGCAATTGAGGATACGTAAGAGCAAGGGAAACACCCTTGTCGACCACAAAAAGATAAAAAAAAATACAAAAAAAACACAAAAAGACATAAAAAGGGAAAATAAAACATTTTGAAGTCATATTTGCACACTTGATTAAAGGCTGTCGTCCTTTGTGAGAGACACGTGGGGTGCTAATACCTTCCTCGTGCGTAAAAACAACTCCCAAACCTTTCACGATTAAAGTTTGTAGACCACACCTTTCCAGTTTTTCCGACGTTTCCCTCGAATAAATGTTGGTGGCGACTCCGCGTATTTTCCTTTCTTGGAAGACACACCTGTGAGCCCTCGCGTCACCCTTTCGCCGAAGGGTAGGTTGCGACAGTTGGCGACTCTACTGGGGACTATTTTTAGAGAGTTAGGCCTTCTAATCTCGTGCAATATGATGACTTCCTCTTTTGTCGATTTCCTTTTATGTGTCTTACATTCTTGTATATAACTCTTTGATGCTTTTAGGATGTTTTTTAAAATGTGTGCATGAAATAGATATTTATTCATTTGATGAACACATAACCAACACTATTTGTACACACGGTGAGTTGAAAAGGGGCCTTATACCCGGGTCCATGGGAACATAAGGAGTGGAGGTGAATCTGTGGTCATGTTGGGTCTCTGACTTGCTTGATAACAGTGAACCCTCATCTAGAGTTTTTTTTCTTTGATAACATATTGTTGCTGGTAGTCCCTACTGCCGCAATATGTTTTTTCGAAGGGGATGATACCTCTAGAAACCATCAAGAGAGATATGACCACCTTGGGAATTATCATTAAAAGCCTTTTAGTTCCTCCCGTTTAGGTCCCTAAAATATGGGCACGAAGCGAACACGCTACGTGCCTTTTAAACACTGCCATGCATATAACCTGAATGTCATGTACACCTTTGATGTATGATTATCAGAGGATATTGCCATGCTATGTACATCCCCCTGTTCCACTTTTGCGCATCTGCATCATGTCGTCACGCATGCGTTGTATGTTGGTCTCGTCTTTTTTCACGGGAAGCTGGAAGGTCCATATCACCTTCTTAACTGCACACATGGAGCACTGCACCCCCGAATGCGCAAGTAAGAAGAGAGGATTTTCCGAGCTCTCATGTCCGTAAATGCATTCATATCATGCATCGCATAAGCATCTCTTCATGGCATCGTAATGGACGTATCATTCCTGCATGTCACTTATCATTTCTTGCATTGCATTTTGCATAAGTCATTTCATGACCATGCATCTGCATCTACCATGCTTTTTGCATACCTTTTATTTTCATGTTTACTCATGCATGATCCTTGCATTTTCCTCTACAAAACAAAAACAAAAAAAGGAAGCATGAAAATTCACAATGCATTCTTAGTTTCATGTGTTAGGTACCATGAGCCTACCATGTTGGGATCATAAACCTATTTCCAAAAAAAAAAGAAAAAAAACAAAACTAAATGATTGAGCATGGTACCTAATGTGTGGTTAACTAGGAAATGATGTTTCTTCGGGCATCTCAATCTCATAATTACATTTTCCATGCATAACATATGTATTCCCGAGTCTTTCATCTCTATGAAATGTTGTCGAAGTATTGGCAATCAAAATTGCCATTCCTTGGGTTATGGGGTTGAACCAAGCTTATGCTTTTATGAAAAGGTTCATCAAGTCAAATTGAAGGATGGAAGTAACCATCTTGCAAAAATTGGGGCAAAAGATGGATCGAGTTACATCGCTGCTCCGTCTACTGCCAAACACATTTAGGATTGTTGATGTCCCTGTTACTTCCAGTTTCACTTTGACCAAGATGTCATGGACCATGTTGAAAATCTAAATTGATTCAACCCGATGTCCTGCGTAAAAATTCGCAATACTTCAATTGTGTATCATTCGCATACATCCATGCTTTTCATTGGTTGCATTACTCGTTGCATTCATTCCTTGAAAAAAATGAACTTAATCATTGTTATCAAAAAGAAAAGAACACGCTTTACGATGCCCTTACCAAACTCGTGCTAGAGCTAGAGTAATGGGTGAAGTAGAGGAGGTGCAAGAGCAAATGGCCACAATGATGGAGGCCATGATGAGCATGAAGAAGATAATGGATGCCAATGCGGTTGCAGTTGCCGCTACCAGTGTTGTTGCTAAGGTGAACCCGATGCCCCCATTTGACCTCAACCATATGAATCATCCAACCTCAAATATGGTAGGCCAAGATTTGGGAAGTACGGGCAGCCCCCATGATGTGCAAATTCAAAACGAGTACGTCTTCCCGCCATATGGCTTGCCTCCCAACTATACACCACCCAATGTGGCGTACACTCCCGATGAGGATGTCAATAACTCTGCTCTCATACTCATTGAGAGCCGACAACGTCATCATGCACATGTCTCTCAACCCATGGGGGAGACATATGAAATACCCCACCACAATCTAGCCGACTTCGAGCCTTGCCTCGGATATGCCACTTAAGGGCAAGCAGTTGGTGGTATACCCCTGCAAAACACTTTGGAGGGGCCTCAATTTTGCCCCCAACCACAACCCTTCTATGGAAAAATGGTGGGTTACACACCTTCAAGATTTGCGGATTTGGTCTTTGCCGGCGAAAGGATCGAAGTGAGTCTGAAAAGAGGCAAATCTAATCATCCTGCTTTGATGAATGCAAAAACTGGGGCAAATGAAGATGATGAGAATGAGGGAGAAACCCTTGCTATGACTGCTATTCCTACACGGTCAAATTTCCGATCAGCCCAATAATGTCATTACTCAGCCAATAACAGTCTCATCACCCAATCATCCACAAAATCCATCGTCAAATCAGCCACAAGGCATGCTTGCTTACCGCACGCCCAATGCCCAAACACCACCTTTAGCGAAAACCAAAAAGGAATTTTGCAGCAAAAAGCCTGTAGGATTCACCCCAAATTTCGGTATCATATGCTAACTTGCTCCCATATCTACTTGATAATGCAATGGTAGCCATAACCCCTACAAGGTTTCCTCAACCTCCATTTTTCTAAGGATACAACTCGAACGCAACATGTGCATATCATGGAGGAGTTTCGGGACATTCCATTGAGCACTGTATGACTTTGAAGTGTAAGGTGCAAAGTCTAATTGATGCGGGCTAGTTGAAACATGAGGAGAATCGCTTGTGAATCCTAACATTGACAAGCGACACTACACACGGGGCAATTTTGAAAGTTGTTGTTAGATGTCTCTAATGACTCATCAGGATTTTCAAGTTTATGCCATTATTGTAAACCACAGTTGCAACACTAAATAAAATGGATAAATTTGACTTCTTTGTCCCTCATCCTCTCGTAATTACATCTTTGCTTCCACTGGAATGTGAGTGTAAGCCAT
The DNA here is from genome assembly GCF_000004515.6 of Glycine max. Classification (NCBI taxonomy): domain Eukaryota; kingdom Viridiplantae; phylum Streptophyta; class Magnoliopsida; order Fabales; family Fabaceae; genus Glycine; species Glycine max. The sequence goes on from NC_038250.2 coordinate 18,210,351, forward strand.
TGGTTTGTTTGCTCAAAGCAACCTGCGCTCCTAAGTGTTGACTTCCAAGACCGTTCAAACAGAGATTACTCGCCCTGCACGTTGGTGGGGGTGCCGTAAAACGACAAGTAAAGTGGAAAAAAAAGGTTCAAAAAGAAAAAGGAAAAAAGCATTTGATTGACTGTGTTTTCAAGTAAAAATATAGACGTTCATGTGACCTCATTTTATCATTCCGGAAAGTTTGTCTTTTTTAGAGAGAAGTGAGTTATCAAGAATAGGAGTCATTTGACTTAACCCGTCAACTGAAAAAATCCTTCAACTATTTCTCGTCCTTGAAAAATTCTTTTTGCGAGAATCAACCGCCTCTTTCATTCTTCCTTACTACAAGGTTGTGAAAACAAAACAACGGTGGATACCTCAGAGCCCTACACTGGGGCAATGAAAGGCACCATGCATAAACCTCAAGCGAACCTAGGGGCAGATTAGAAGTTCTCACCCAATAGGTTCCCAGCTACAAGGTCATGATGAAAGATAACAATTGGTACCTCAAAGTCTTACATTGGGGCAATGAGGGGCACCGTGCATGAGCCTCAAGCGAATCTAGGGGCAGATCAAAAGTTCTCACCTGTCAATGTTTTTAAAGAAAAAAGGGGCCTGGGATTTCAATGGATTGATTAAACATCAAACGGCTCCATTGCCGTCACTCCAAAATGGTCAAGTGACTAAATCAAATAGAACATACACTCTGAGGGAGTTCCCAAAGAGATTTGCAAAAGATAGAATAAGGTTGCATGAATTATCACCTCTTTCAAAAGGACAGTCAATCTGTGTTTTCCGAAAAAATCAAATCAAAATCAAAATCACAAAATAGGGAAAGAATGTCATGAACATTGTACAACTTTCCATTACATTGCATTGTTGCATACGAAGTCCGCATTTACCGCATTTCAAGACGAAGGTTGCATGCATCTGCATCCCTAAAAATCATGTTAATTGCATAGATTTCCTACATCTAATGTCTAATCTTTTGAATTTGGGATGACAGGCCCTGTCAATAAGTCAATCTCTTGCTTTCTCATAAGGGTGGACCCTTGGGTACTAGTACCTATCGCCTTTAGAGGACTACACGTCCTTACCTTCAGAGGGCTATGCGCTCTCGCCTTCAAAGGACTACATGTCCTCAGCTTTAGAGGACTACACGTCCTCGCCTTCAGAGGACTAAAAGTCCTCGCCATCAGAGGGTTGCACTCCCTCGCCTTCAGAGGACTACACGCCCTCACCGTCAGAGGGCTGCACGTCCTTACCTTCAGAGGGCTATGCGCTCTCACCTTCAGAGGGCTACACGCCTTCGCCTTCAGAGGACTACACGTCTTTGCCTTCAGAGGGCTACACGCCCTCGCCTTCAGAGGGCTACACGTCCACACCTTCAGAGGACTACATGTCCTCACTTTCAGAGGACTACACGCCCTCACCTTCAGAGGACTACATGTCCTTGCCTTCAGAGGACTACACGTCCTCCACTTTAGAGGACTACACGTCCTCGCCTTCAGAAGGCTACACGCCCTCGCCTTCAGAGGACTACACACCCTCACCTTTAGAGGGCTACACGTCCTCACCTTCAGAGGACTACACGTCCTCACCTTCCGAGGGCTACACGCCCTCGCCTTCAGAGGACTACACGTCCTCACCTTCAGAGGACTACACGTCCTTGCCTTCAGAGGACTACACGTCCTCCACTTCAGAGGACTACGCGTCCTCCCCTTCAGAGGGCTATGCGCTCTCACCTTCAGAGGGCTACACGCCCTCACCTTCAGAGGACTACATGTCCTCGCCTTCAGAGGGATGCACGCCTTCACTTTCAGAGGACTACACGTCCTCGCCATCAAAGGGCTACACGCCCTCACCTTCAGAGGACTACACATCCTCCCCTTCAGAGGGCTACAGGTCCTCACCTTCATAGGGCTACACGCCCTCACCTTCAGAGGGCTACACGTCCTCCCCTTCAGAGGACTAACGTCCTCGCCATCAGAGGGCTACACGTCCTCGCCTTCAGAGGGCTACACGTCCTCACCTTCAGAGGACTACACGCCCTCACCTTTAGAGGACTACACGTCCTCGCCTTCAAAGGGTTGCACGCCCTCGCCTTCATAGGGCTACATGCCCTCACCTTCAAAGGACTACACGTCCTCGCCTTCAGAGGACGACACTTCCTCGACTTTAGAAGGTTGCACGCCCCCTCGCCTCTAGAGGGCTACGCGTCCTCACTTTCAGTGGGCTCCACATCCGCACCTTAAGAGAATTTAAGGTCCTCTGCCCTTAATGCTTAACCGAGACTTGTGCTCCCGGTTAAGGGGCCAGTAGTTTCCTTTTATCAGCTCCTAGGCCACCCCCTGATCCTGGAGGAGGGCCAACTATGCGAGCACAACCATAGGAGGAGGCTATCACGCAGCTACTGTGCATACCGGGGCAAGATTTCACCCGTGCCGCTGCAAAATACCTCAAAAAAAAACAAAAACAAAAAATATATCTTTTGGCTGAAAAGCCAGCACGCTTTTGAAAAGAAATAACTTCCAGCTTTTCTTTGAAAAAAGATTCACCGATCAAAACAAAGGGTTTTTTTGAAAAAATGTGTATACACCTGAAGGGTGAATGTTGTGAGAATTTTCTCGAACACCCAAAATGGACTTGGATGAATGAATGAATTGATAAAAGAACATGTTTTGGAAACACTGGGTTGACTTAATAGGGAAAATGAATCCTGAGCCCTAGTGTCACATGACCATAAAAACTTGATGCTTGATTGTCCACATGGGTGCATGCATGACCAGTTTTTGCATAAAATTTCCAAATCATCATTGTTGCATGTGTGTCATGGAAATAATGTGAGGCATTCCTTTATCCCTGAACCGTTGGCCAAACCAACGCCCTGACATATATCATGTCCAGCCGTTCTACAAGCCTTAAGCCAAAATCTCAACTCACCATAAACCTTGACCCAAGGTGAGAATGTTTGTCCGTGCCCTCGGAAGAAAGCAAAAGAAGAAAATTCTCAATCAAAGATCAGAAGAAAGCAAAAGAAGAAAATTCCCAATCAAAGATTAGAAGAAAGCAAAAAAGAAAGAAAAATTCCCGATCAAAGATCAGAAGAAAACAAAAGAAATATACAGAAAGGTCTTTGAACCAGACAATATATAAACAATACAAAATTATCACAAGTAAACAAGAAAAGAAAGAAAACCACGACTTGAAGTGGTCCCCTCCCTTTGATTGCCAACCAAAATCCTGTGTGCTAGCGACTTTCTCGCCTCGCACTAAACAAAAACAGAAAAGGAAAAGGCCCAAACACTCATATCTAAATTCCTCACCAAAACACCATTCCCGAAAAATTCCTATTGATCCATGATCACGCACGTAATCTTTGATTTGATAGGAAATGATTTGCAAAATTAAGTCATGACATATCTATGGTTCGGAATTAGGATAAAACACTTACCTGTGTGAGATTGATACACTTCGAGTGATTTTCTTCTATTTTGTTGGACCTAGTGTTTCCTCTAAATGGTCGTTTAGAAATGAAACGCTAACATAAAAAATCTCATTTATGGTTATGAGAAGATTTTATCAGCATACTCTCCTTCCCCAATAGAAACATTGTTTTTCTCCAAAAATTATATGTTGCTCTGATTGGTTAGAGGTTTTGTTTCTTTACTAAAGCATGTTCGCATTTTAGTGAAAGAACACCGAAACTATTTTAGTCTCACAGTTATCAAGAACTATGTAGGTCTGAGTTCCTCATCACAAATTGAGGATACGTAGGAGCAAAAGCCCTACTTTTGTCAACCACCACACCTTTTATTACTGTGACCCAAGAGTCCGGTGGCATGCGGAGACACCCAACAGTAACCCGCAAACACTTTTTGCTATCCAGCGACCCGAGAGTCCAGTAGCATGCGAAGAAATCTTACGGTTATCCGCACAAAACGATTTCTGTTAATCCTGACCCGAGAAGTCAGGTTGCAGGCGGAGATACCCAAGTGGTTATCCGTATAAACACTCTTTTGCTATCCGTCAGACTCAGAGTCTGGTAGCATGCAGAGACTAACATCGTCATCTGCACCCTTTGTCAACCAGGGGCAAGCGAGCCCGTTGACACACAGAGACTAATGTCGTCTTTTGCACCTTTGTCATCCAGAGACGGCGAGTCCAATGACATGCAGAGATACCCAAGTGTTTTTCCGTACAAAACGATTTCTGTTAATCCTGACCCGAGAAGTCAAGTGGCAGGTGGAGATACCCAACTGGTTATCTGTATAAACACTCTTTTGTTATCCTTCAGACTCAGAGTCCGGTAGCATGCAGAGACTAACGTCATCATCTGCACCCTTTGTCAACCAGGGGCAAGCGAGCCCATTGACACGCAGAGACTAACGTCGTCTTCTACACCTTTGTCATCCAGAGACGGTGAGTCCGATGACATGCAGAGATACTCAAGTGGTTATTCGTACAAACGATTTATGTTAATCTTGATCCGAGAAGTCAGGTGGCAGGCGGAGATACCCAAGTGGTTATCCATACAAAATGATTTCTGTTAATCCTGACCTGAGAAGTCAGGTGGCAGGCGGAGATACCTTATGGTCATCCGCACCTTTTGTCAACCAAAGGCAAATAAGTCATTGACACGTAGAGACTAACATCGTCATCTACACCCTTTGTCAACCAGGGGCAAGCAAGCCTGTTGACAAGCCGAGACTAATGTCATCTTCTGCACCTTTGTCATCCAGAGGCAGTGAGTCTGATGACAAGTGAAAATACCCCAAGTGATTATCCGTACAAACGCACTTCTGTTAATCTTGACCCGTGAAGTCAGGTGGCAGGCGGAAATACCCCAAATGGTTATCTGTACACACACAGTTCGTCTACCCTGACCTGTGAGAAGTCAGGGAGCATGCGGAGATTCCCTATACGGTAATCCGCACACATTTCAAAGACGACAATGTCTTCACCTCAAAAACTTCAATATCCTTTTCCCATGTGCTTCGTAGGACTCGACATCATTTGTTTGTACGTTTAAAAAAAAGGAATTTCAATATCTTCATGCCTTCACGGGTTTTACTGCTTGGATTTGCGCTAGTGGCCGGTCGGGTAAAGATTCTGCTCGAACGAAATTAGTGTCTTATCTTTACTTCCCTTTTATCTCCAATAAAAGATAAGTAAAGAGGGGCAACTATCATACCCTAATTTCGTCCGAGGACCATTGTTTGTCGGCATGCGACCTTCATTCGACCACCTTAAAATGTTTGACACCCATCGTTGTGGAATCCGTAAAGTTCTGAGATGTTTCGAGAAGAAACCGGTCAAAAACACGAAAATGGAAGTGTATTTAGCAAAGTGGGGTGTGTGTAAATAAACTGTTACACTTTAATTTCATCCGAGGACCATTGTTGATCGCTTTGGAAGGCTTAACACTCATCGTGGTGGAATCTGTAAAGTTTCATGAGATTTTGGAAAGAAAACGGCCAAAAACACAAAAATGGGGGGGTGAACTTATCAAGATAGGGGTGTAAATAGAAATTAGAATCTAGGCCCTTCCGGAATATTTTGGAAGTTGGGTTGCTTAAGGAGGAAGCAACTGGGCGGCAAGCTCCTCCACGTTGTTGAAAAATGGTTTCCAGGGCTTCCGTAAAATTTCCGAAAACCTTAGGTAAACATATTTCACTTAACATTGGTGAAAGGGAAGAGAAAAAAAGATGAAAATCAAATCCTAAACACTTTCGTAAGGCTTCCGTAACTTTTCCATAAAGTACGAAAAGGGGGATGAACTTAGTAATTGGGGTGCGCTTAGAAATCTTCCTTAAGAAGCCTCTGGCGGCAAGCACCTCTCTTTTTCCCTATAAATAGGGGAGGGGGGCTGTTTCAAAAAGGTTCATGACCCCTAAGCTATGCATTTCAGCTATTTTGGGCAAAAAACACGTTTTCGTGAAGAAAAATCGAGTCGAAGGGCTTCCGTAAGTGATTCTGTGGAAATTTTTCATCGTTCTTCATCATTCTTCGTTTCTTCTTCGTCATTCTTCAATCTTCAACCTGTAAGTTCCCAAAATCGAATCTTTCAATTCATTCTATGCACCCTTAGTGGTCCCTACTTGTTTTGTGTACTTTCACTTTAATTTCGCTTACTTTTAGTTTTCTTTTCTTCTGCTTTAACGAACTTTTTACCGTTTATTTAAGCCGTTTTCTCATCTAATAAATGATAAAATGAATTTCAACCGATCATTTCTGTTGTAATCTCGTTTAATCACTGTTAAAACAAAATCTAACCGATCGTTTACGCTGTAACCACGGTTAAACAAAAAAATGAGGCAAAATAATAATAAAATAATCAAAATATCTTGAAAAATAATAATAAAATAATCAAAATATTTTTGAATAAAATAATCAAAAAAATCAATCGGACGTTTTTCTTTGGAAGTTTCCTTGAATGAATTGACTAATAACCAAAGTGAAACTAAGGCTAAAATCAACTCACAAATCAAGCTTTGTCCGCAAAAGTCACTCAAAACCCTTTTAAGGTCCAACGCCTTAAACGGTCCTCTTTGCTTTTATCAGTTAACATAGACCGTTCAAAAGCATAAAATCAACACATAACTTTACCGTTTTTGCAAGAACTATGTAGGTCTGATTTCCTCATCACAATTGAGGATACGTAGGAGCAAAAGCCCCGCTTTTGTCAACCACCCCAAGAGATCATTAATGGTCCAACGCCTTAACATTTCTCTCCTTTCAAAACCAAGAGATCATTAATGGTCCAATGCCTTAATGCTTCCCTCCTTTTAAAAGAATCAAAAGATCGATTAATGGTCCAATGCCTTAAACGACTTTTGTTCGGTCAAAATATATCTTGCGTAAAAAGATAAAAGCAACTTAACCCACGTTCAGTTCTAAAAGAACTACGTAGGTCTGATTTCCTCATCGCAATTGAGGATACGTAGAGCGAGGGAAACACCCTTGTCGACCACAAAAGGATAAAAAAATACAAAAAAGCACAAAAAGCATAAAAACACAAAAAGACATAAAAAAGGGAAAATAAAACATTTTGAAGTCATATTTGCACACTTGATAAAAGGTTGTCGTCCTTTGTGACGGACGCGTGGGGTGCTAATACCTTCCCCGTGCGTAAAAACAACTCCCAAACCTTTAACGATTAAAGTTCATAGACCACACATTTTCGGTTTTTCCGACGTTTCCCTCAAATAAACGTTGGTGGTGACTCCGCGCATTTTCCTTTCTTGGAAGACGCACCCGTGAGCCCTCGCGTTGCCCTCCCGCCGAAGGGTAGGTTGCGACGCCCACCATCTCACTCATGACCTGTCTCAAGGATCCAAGTTTCACCATCAACAACAATCCATCATGTATACACTAAAAGGGTCACTAATCCTCCTTAGAAATAGTTCTCAACACTCCGACATGTCATTCAAAGTTAAATCTCAACCCTTCAACATGCCATTCAAAGTTAAAATGTAGAGGTGGTTCTCAGGAAGATACCCCACTAGGCAAGAACTTGGGGTCGCTTTAGCGAGACAGAGTTCTAGCATGGAACTCATAGGGAGAGTTTCAAAGCAAGATACAATTTTCCAAAAACAAAAAAAAAATTCCCAAAGGATATAGTTATCCCTTCCAACACATAGAGAGGATTGCAAGGAAAGATTATCATTCATTATCATCAACTTATCGACATCAACATATTCACCTCATCAAACAATATTCATAATATTATCAACAAAATCAACCCAACATAACTCAAGACATTCATCAACAATTTGAAAATCTCAACAATAAATAGTCATTTATTCTTGAGATTGCCATATTGATGTTGTTGTCTACCACCAGGATATTTTCCTCTAGACATTGTCAAGTGCTCAACCCTTAGAGGATGAACTCTAAAACCAAACTATAAAGGAAAATATCACAAGAAGAAGGTTTGAATTGTGATTTTTTTAATTTTTAAAGCTTTTTTTTCTCAAAAAAAAAGTTATCGTATGAAGATGAAACTTTGTAAGCCAAATAACAAATTTTCACTAAAACAATTTTAGATGATGAAAATAGAGTTTTCAAAGGAGACCATTTTCAAAACAAAATCAAATTCAAACCCTAAGTCAGTTTAAAATAAAAGAGAAATGAAAGCAATAAGACATAGAGATTTATATCGGTTCGTCTTGACCACTGAGACTACGTCCAATTCTTGGTTAACCACCAAGTTTCACTAACTTCAACAAGTTACAAGTATTAATCACTACCACTTCTGGCTCTACAACTCAAGCTCTACCCTAAGCTTAATATAACCCAGTATTCTTTGTCCTACTAAGCCACTGATAATTCTATTCAAATCAAATAAATTTTTTGTTTGTTTGTACAATGGCTAACTCTAAAACATCTTACAAATGGATGTACAATCTCAACACTTAATCTTTTCTCTCAAGGTATTTTGCGAGCTTTTAAGAACTATACAGAAATTTATATAAAAAAAAAACTTTTTACAGAAAGAATTTGAATGCTAGAAAATAGAAAGGTATCCATGTATTTAGAGCTTCTAGTATTTATAGGTCTTCTTCAATAAGTGTTTGTTATTTCTAAATGGATAGATTTCTTCACTTGAGCTTGCGTCTGAAGAATGTGGACATTGGAACATTTAATGCTTACATTAAATGCACATACTTCTTCATGTTGGAAAACCTCTTTTGTGGGATTTCGTGTTGATCACTTCAACAGAAAACCATTTGCTTTAAGTCAAAGAAGGTCTATCACCAACAAAGTACATTTTTATGGTGTTTAGCAACTTCTAGATCTTGGGCTTCGACAACTTTTAGATCTTGAGCTTTATTTATTCTTCATAGGATTCGATAAATCCTAGGATAATTTTTTATGCAAAATGAATCCTAGACACAAAGCAATAAATAAAGTCTTAAATGATGTCCGTTAATGTTGTATCAGGTCATGACCTTCACTTACTATCGTATGATAATTCAGACACAGTCGTGAAGCATAATCTGATACTGCATAAGATAATTTTTAAAACTTGAATTTATTTTCATCTAATCAAAATAATTAAGGGTCTGGATTCATTGTAAGACACAAATGTCTTTTGACTTAACAATCTCCACCTTTTTTAGGATGTCAAACAAATACAAATTTTAAGCTGAAGGTAGACTTGGAAGATCCATCAATAAAGAGTAAGGAATCTTATCATATGCATAATAGGAAACAACAGTTATAACACATGCATTGTAAGACTTTGAGATAAAGTCTTATTAGAGATACTGAAAACATCTCATTTTATTCATAAATAATTTTCACTTCAAGAATATGTGTTTTGCATACAGAACAAAATGATATCGGGGCTAGAATAATACATACATTTAAACATAAAACTCCCCCTGAGTTGATGTTTTCTTCAAACTTTGGCTCCCCCTTAGATGATGCATCCAACTTCAGTTTTTTACTTTTTCTCCTTTTTTTTTGTTTGGCATCGTCCTCATCAATCTTCCTTAGAAACTCATCACCATATTCATCAGAGTCTAATAGGAGATCAATTAGGCCCAGGAACACAAGACTTCCTAGAGGAGTAAGAGTTCTTAGACACTTTCATGCAATGGTTTTCTTATAAAGTAATCCCCAATAAGATACCATTTCTTAGCTTCTTGCTCATCATATAGTTGCGATCTTCAAAGGCTTGAGCAAGTGCATCTCATGTTCTGAGTAGCTAAGCCTCAATCAATTTGACATACTCTCTTGAAGATGGACGATCATACACTTCTACAGCCATGGCACTGAGATCAACTTCAGCTTCAACATTAGAATCCACTTCCTTAATGATAGGTTGCATATGATGAGTGAAAGTGAATCTAGAATGGGGAAGATTCACAACAAAGGAAAACGTGCGATCAGAGCAAAAAACTCCCTTGTCCATGAATAGATCATGTTGAAAGGCATTTCCTGAGTAAAAGAAGTATGATTGAAGGTCTAATAGCAGCACTCTATCTCCTGGTGAACTTCTACTAGGGGCTTCTTGTCTAGTTCCAGACCTGAACAATGAGCCTTCAGTTTGTGAAACCTCTTTATGGCATACCAATTCAAATTTGTGAGCTCAGTCTTTTGCTTAAGAGCCTCATGATCATGTTTAAAAAGCCTTCTAGGATGAGCTTTCACGTATCTAGTTGGAGAAGCATCTTCATCATCTTCAATAAGTAATTCCTTTCCATTGTAGTAATTAACCTTTTGATACTGCATAGGCTTGTCTACTAATATCTGAAGTTGGGTGTTGTGGGTGTCAAAACATGAGAATTGGAACCCAATCATGAAAGGCATGTGAACATTGAGCCTTTTAATTTGTTTGAATGAAGTTTGTCTAGATCTGATTTCTTCTTTATAGGCGAGTAACTTCATTCGAAGCTCAAGGCCATAAGTTGATTGCTCCCAGCCTTGTAAACTTGGACTAGCTTTAGGTATAGGTGGTCTTGAAGGTAAAATCCACTTTGTGGCTTGTCGTTCATCTGGCCTCATCAGACGTTTGTCGAGACTAGTGAGAGATATGCAAATATCATGGGCTCTGTAGTGAGATGCAAAATCTTCTTCTATTCCAGACTCACAATCATGTAATCTAGCACATACTCTAGCATGCCATAAGCTTTTTTCATGCGTATGAGTTTGTCTGCATCCATCTCTTCAGACTAAATAGCTTCAACCATCTTTTCATCATTAGCAATCACTAGCATGTGATACACACAATTTGTCTCAACAATATCATCCTCTTGATCTTTAAGGGATGCTTTAATGATAGGATGGAGCATAGCCTCCTCAAGAACATCCTTCTCCATAGGATCCATATCTTCAGGAACCATGGTAGCTTCAATCTTTGCTAGTCTTTCAACAACATATGTTGACATAAGCTCAGCTTCATGTCCACTGTAGATTGAACTTTTTTATATTCCTCCATCTCAGCTTTCTTTAATTCTTGTTCAAACTGTTCCTGGATTGACTCAACAATCACTTCCTTAGGCACTAGCTCACTGTCAATCTCAATCATGGTGGCTTTCCCAGCACTCTGCCTCTAAAGTTCTACAACAGACAATGTCTTCAAAGACTTCAAAATGAGTTCTTGAATTTCTTCATCTTTAGCCAGCCTCTTCTTGTGTTCTTTAGTTGACAAGGTCTCAACAAATGCAACAAGAGTTTGTTCGATCTAAAGAGCTTCCTTCTTGCCCAAGTCCTTATCTAACTTGGCCTTTTTCCATGCTTCAACCATGGACTTCTTTTGGGAATTAGCAAAGGTTGTGGCCTTTTTTTTGCTAATAGGAGAGAGAGAGAGAGCATGTTAAGGCTGAGGTTGGGTAGGTGGTGACAAAGGTGGAAGGGGTGGAAAGGGTGAGGCTAGCGCAGGCTAGGGTGATACAAGAATCTCAAACATAGATTCTTGAGGCTTGGGTGGTGAGAATGGTGTAGGTTAAGATTAAGGATGATTGATTTTAATGCTTGGCCATTTTGGTGCAGGTTGAGATTCTGGTTCATACTTAGAATCTATAATCTTTCTCTTTTGGGCAGTTCTAGGGTCTGAGGTAGGTTGTTTCTTTGGTTTCTTGGGGTGGTTTGAGAGTTTAGGATCTGATGGTGGTGGAGGTGGGTCTTTTGTCTTAGCAGTTTGGGTTTGGGTTGGCTAGGCTTGGTCTGATAGGTTTGGTTTTAGGTTAGGCTTGCTACCCCGTGTCTGTTGAGACATAGATCCAAACTCAAGATCAACAGGTTGATCTTGAGTGCCTATCGTCTGATCAACCACAAACTGTGGTTCCTCTTTGGGCTCCTTCTTGACTTTGCGTTTGATTGGCGTTTGAGTGTATTCTGGAAAAATATCAGCAACCCCCATCTTAAAAAAGTTTACTTTTTTTTGCTGCAACACTCCAGTAGACAGTTTCATCTCATACACATCTACTCCAATGTTTCTCATTATCTAAGTGAACTACATATCAAAAGGAATAGGGTTCTTCTTGTCCTTTGGGTTGAACTTGTCCTTGAAGGCTTGCAGCCAATAAAAGACAATGACTTTAGGCAGGTTCACTTTGTCTCCTACCATCACCTTATACATGCAAAATTTTTCTCTATTACTAACATAATCTCTTGACCCAAGTCTGAGCATGACCATATTGAATAGAAAATTGTGAAGAAGTCTGCACATATAGTTTAGGTTTGTAATTCTTAGGAAGCTAACCATCTTCTTCCTATTGTCTATGATTGGGCATGGTTTACCATAGAGCATTATATCCATTGTCTTCTGAGTTGTCTCCTTCTCCCAATCCTTGTCAAAGACCAATCCCTAATTCTTAGGAATTAAACTTTTCAAGGAAAGATGTCTATCCAACACTATCAAAGAGACCTTTAACTGGAAAGCCCTATTCTTCTAGGTTGTGAAAGTTCATCCATCATTCGAGGATGAACCAATCTTTTGGAAACACTATTTTGGCATCTACTTCACTGTTGATTGTTGGAATCACAATAGTTTCCCTCTTCTTTGGTGCCATTGTTAACAAAGATTGAAACTTTTCTAATAAAAAGATGATATTTTTTACATTTGATTTCTCAAACGCAAATAGAAGTATATAGAGAATTTTGAGAGTTCAAAGTTTCAAAAGAGTCTTTTAAATATATGCCTTTGCCTTTTATATGTTTTGAAAACAAAAAAAAAAGAGAGAGAGAAATGAATAGTAACAGTTCAAATCTTCATTAAAAAAAATTAGAATAGTTTTCAATCATGGCAAAAGGGTGATGCGCATCTTTTAAGAAAAATCTTCCAGTTATAATCTTTGAGAACACATTTACCTTCCGTCTATACACTTAAGCACACATGAATCCAAACAATTTAATGAAGATATATAAGACGATACAATCATCTGAAACAAAAAAATGCATCATTAATCTAATAGACCTATCATATTAAGATTATCCCTAATACAGACAAATCAGTATGCTAAGCCTTTGTATATTGTTCTCAAAACTAGAGTAATCTTCTAACTGATACTTTACCCAATATAGTTATGAGCAGTGTAACTCTCTTAAATATAACCTTTCAAATAACACATTAATTTTACTTAAACAAAAAGATAAACTCATTTCTTATTAATGTTAACTCAAATGTTAGAAAAGGTAGCAGAATTTTTTATTGAAAATAAAAACTTTCTAAATCAATTTCAAAGAACATCATTTAATTTTTAAATCGTACAAGATAAAATGTAATAACCATTTGGTGTGTTAAAAATTAATTGTTATCTTTGGTGACCATGGAGGTTCTCCTGTTTATCTTCATTTACTACTCCTCTAAGCATGTATGATTTACTTGAGTCGACGAGTAAACCAAGAATGAAAGTAAATCATACATGCTTAGAGATGTTGTAAATGCAAGTGAACCTCCATGGTCACCAAAGATAATAATTAAGTATCATATGCTAGAAGAATTAACAAAATACATACATCTCAAATGAACCAGGGAGCAACAAATAAACCCAAAATAATAATGTTAATAGTAATGATTAATAATTACAAAAGGTCTAAGCCTATGTATACTCATCCCCAAAATACATATAAGGGCAAAAACTAAAAACCTAAAGCAGTCATCTATACCTAAGTCTCAAAGTCAGTCTGATACACAAAAAGAACCAGTCAAAGCAAATGGAGAAAGGCCTTAGTAGGACTCCTCAAACGAATCCTCCTCGTCCATAAACGGATACTCCTCAGATGACATGTCTTCTTCTAGGTTCTCTCCCTCATCCTCTGACATGAGATCCTCCATATCCACCCTGGAGGTACACAAGACTCCGGAAACACCGAACAAGGAGACATCAAAGAAGTAGAGGTTGCATTAGTATCCTTGGATGAGGATTCAAATCCAGTAGAAGACATTGCAATGTCGACAGACGGTGAATGCTACTCGGACGAAATGAAAACCTTAGGTACGGGCGTCATGAAGTGATAATAGGACGACGTTGACCGGGTCCATGAAAAGTAAAAGTAGATGGTGCAAATCCTGGCTCCTAGTACATCTGGCATACGAAAACAACATGGGAACCAAAATAAGTGATCCACGTGAAGCACGTCATCATGTTCCCACTTGGTCTCAATAAGCATCAATGTAGAACAAGGGATGCGGCACCGAGCTCATCATCTGGTCCTGAAAATGGTAATAAGGGAGTAAGTACTCCATCTTTTTCAGAATTACAAATATGGACATTAATTCCCACATATAACCTAACAACCACCACATGTGGTTGACTGACAAACATCACTCACGACATCCTAGTCTGCATTCTACTCTCACATTGTTTTTACCTTGGGCCCAACACTACCATTAAGCCTCCCAAACCTTCATGGTCTTACGCCAGATATGGATGACAATTGGGAGGACACCTCACATGTCAACACAAGACATGGCGTTCTCACCAACCATAAATATAGCTTCACTTTAGTCAGGAATGCCAAGTGACGCCTGCAAGTCCCCTAATCTAATCGGAAAATGCCTTTCATCCAGTTATCACCACTTAACATTCCCCCAAGTTCCTTTAAATTGTTCGGATTGTCCCCAGTGTATCTATTGTGTGTCATCCACCCTCACTTAATGAATCCTCACTCATTCTTCATAATGAGAAGTATGAACGATGGTTGTGTTGGTACTTGTGAATAGACATTAGAGGATGTATTCCTACTGAGTATAGGGTTATGCCCTAACTCCCAACACAATAATCACTCTAATTCTAACACAATCACACTACCTCGTGCTTCCGTCCTTTCCTTATAATGTGTGTTAATCCTTATAAAGTCCCCGACTACAAGTATCCTCCATTGCACACACATAAACATAACAAGAGAGGAGGGGAATTAATCCTTTTCCCTCTCTAAAGTCATCATCAAAATGGCCCTTTAGTGGACATGACCACTTGCACATTCATCAATACCAATCCAAATGCTAATTCATCACAAGAAATCCAAATAAAATTTTCCAAGGGTCAAACAACCCCGAACTCAATTCCAAACCACAACAGTTCATGATCAATATCATAACAGTTCATATCATGCAACATGCCTTGCCAAATGGTCACACTCACTTGGTCTTACAACATTTAATCAAAACAATTCAAATTATGCAAGATGTCTTGCCAAATGGTAACACTCACTTGGTCTTACAACATTTTACCATAACAATTCCACATAAGAATTCTCAATCAAATAAAGAAATTCAATCCATAATTCATATCATATTTTCCATGCAATTCTACACATACATGACACTTCTCATTTGGAATTGTGCCTAATTACCCGTTTTTAAAGTCAATGTTCCCATTGATGTAATATCCAATTGGGGCAATCTTTATATGTTTCTCAAGGTTTTTGAATGTAAGGAATTCATTTTTGGACTCAAAATCCTCCAAATCCACTCACATTTGGTCAGATTTCGAAAATGCCCTGCACTTGACCTCTAAAGTTCACAAACTTGTTTCCTAAATTCCAAGGGTTTTAGAAATCCATTTCATTCAAATTTTATATCAAAAATCTATGTTTTCAAACATGAGGAACTCAATTCCGTGGTCAAAATCTATAGAAACCAAGCCAATGTGTACAGTTCGTTCAAAGCAGTGTAAGATTTACTAAAAAAGCACAAAACTTGAAATTATGGTTCCATAGGCTATACTAACTCAAATGGGGTGTATTATATACCTAACCCTAGGTTATTGTATCTAATAAGTTCAATTTTGAGGTCCATATCAACATATTCAAACTCCAATTTCAAAAGCATTGAAAACCGAGCATGCGAAGCACATATGTTACCGTAACTTGAAAATTAAATTCCCAAGGCTACACAACTCCAAATGAAACATATCATTTATGCTTTCCTAGGTTTTTGGGGTCAAGGAACTCAACTTTGAACCCAGAATTCACAAATTTAATTTGCAGCAAACATAGTGTCACAGATCCAGATTACGGGATTTGGGTTCAACATGCAAAAATCATCATGTAAATAGAGTTCAAGTGCCTAACAACATAACATGGGTCTTAAGGAATTGAATACTCCTCCCTTACCTCTTTGTTGACTCAAGGAAGCAAGGAAATGAATGTGGGTTGAGCTAGAAACTTGAGCTCCTCCTAAACATGAACATGGAGAATGAAAGAGAAAAGGATGAGGACTCTAACTTTAATAGAAGAAGAAAATGGAGATAAGCATGAAAAGAGGTACTCACCTACACCTCCAAGGACTTGAGCTTTCAACAATGGAGGAAGAGAAGAAAAATAAAGCGATGGACTCCCTCTCTCTCTCCTTGGCCGATGGAACAACTATAAAAGGGGGAGGGGGGTTGCTTTCTCTTTTATAGAGGGAGAGTTAGGTTTAGAAGGGGCACTACATGTAGGTCCACTAGGTTTTTTCCTCTCTTTTTTCCTATTCAAACTAACTCACTTAGGGACTTAAGCTCTCAACTAGTTCCTAATGAATTCTAACTTCTAAATTAATTCTAGAGTGATAGGTTCATTTATTAATCTCTTCTATTAATCTTGACCAAAAACAATTAAAGTGAATAAGAAATTAATTCTCCTCCTCCCTAATTATTTAAACTTAAAGTTTCTCTCCTCTAGACACATTCATGTTTCAAACTACATTAATTTGTCTAAATCTCTCTCATTAGCCTAAAAGCCTTTAATTACTAAACTGCCATTAATGAAGGATCTCTTACTTTGACTTCCTAAACTATAGTTGACTTTTGTTCACTGATGGTTTGAATAAGGGTTCTCTGTATCTAAACCATTGATCCCTAGACTCTGGACTTAAATCTAGGTCACATGGTTGTCTAATGATGGTTCTATCTCTTATATGCATGATTTCACTAAGAATAATATGATTACACTGCATATCAATCAAGCACAAACAATTTCTACACAAAACTTTCCCATCTAAGAAAATTAGAATGTTACAAGCAGTAACAACTTGCAGTAGACACATACTCAACCTTTGTTGCAGATAGAGTTAGGGGTGTTCAAATCCAAACCGATCCAAAATAAAAATCAAAAACCACTCAAAAAAACTAAAAACCAAACCAAACCAGCTCTTTTTGGATTTGTTTGGATATTTTTTCTCAAACCAATCGGTTTGGTTTGGTTTGCAGCTTGTATTTTTGAAAACAAAACCAAACAGTACCACTTATACTAACACTTATATTACTTTAATGTTATATTTTTTATGAGTATAGCACTTGAGTTTCACAGTGTATTTGTAGTGTTATGTATGTGAAACTTCCACAATGTATACTACTTTCCTTTTCAAATGACTTTTTTAAGATATGTTCGGTTTAAAATAAATGAAATTTTGGCATATTTTTATTTAGAAGGTTTAGCAGATAAATAAGTTTTGTAGATTGTTATCAACAATTTTTTTAATGTAATTCAATTTAGAAGATGAAAAGAAAGTATATAAATTTTAATAAAATGATATTTTAGTAAAAATCGCAAAAACCGAACTAAGCTAAACCACAAACTATTGATTTGGTTTGGTTCAGATTTTATTTTAAATGAAAACTGAACCAAACCAAACCACATATGTTTTTTAAGTTTGGTTCTAGTGACTTTTTGAGGAAAAACCTAACCAAATTGAGCCACAAATACCCCTAGATAGAGCGATGGAATTTTGCTTCTTACTTGTCCAAGATATCATACAAGGTCCAATATAATGACATCCACCACTTGTGTTTTTTCATTCAACTTTGTCTCCTACATAGTTTGCATCACAATATCCTACTAACCAGAAATCTTGATTGTTCTTATAAAACCTTTGGTTAGTGGTACCTACTAGATATCATAAGATCCTCTTAACAACTTTGAGATGTGACTCTTAAGGATACCACTAACTAGATATCATAAGATCCTCTTAACAACTTTGAGATGTGACTCTTAACGATTAGACTGAAATCTAGCACACAAACATACATTATACATAATAGCAAGTTGACTAGCAGTCAAATACAAAAGTGATCCAATCATACCTTTGTAGATCGTCTAATCTACTAGCAGTCAGATACAAAATTGATCCAAACATACACTATACCTAATATCAAGTTTACATGATTCGTCTTTGCTTAAAGGATTGGAAGAATTCATATGAGTTTTCATTGGTTTAGCACCTTCCATCTTAAACTTCTTTAGAAGTTCCTTAGTGTGTTTTTGTTGATGAATATATATTTCTTTTTTGTCTTGCTTGATCTGAAATCTTAGAAAGAATTTAAGTTCTCCCATCATGCTCATTTCAAACTCGCTCTTCATCATATCAAAGAAATCATTGCATAAAGATTCATTAGTAGCTCACAAAATGATATCATCTACATATATTTGAACTATAATGAAATCTTTGTCAACTTCTCTTCAGGAAAGAGTTGTATCTATTTTGTCTCTCATAAAACCATTTTTCTAAAGAAAAGAGCTAAGCTCATACCAAGTATGTGGTGCCTATTTCAGACCATACAAAGCCTTTTTGAGTTTTAAAACATGGTTTGGAAGAGTATGATCTTCAAAGCTAGAAGGTTGTTTGACATACACTTCCTCTCCAATAAAGTCATTTATGAAATCACTTTTAACATCCATTTGAAAAGGCTTTATGTTTTTATGAGTAGCAAAGGCAAACATGATTCTTATAGCTTTAAGTCTAGTAACAAGAGTGAAGGTTTTAGTGAAATCTATAACTTCTTGCCGGTTGTAGCCTTGAGCTACTAACTTGGCTTTGTTCCTTACCACTTTGCTTTGTTCATCCAGTTTGTTTCTGAACACCCATCTTGTTCTAATGATGCTCTTGTTTTTAGGCTTAGGAACAAGTTTCCAGACATCATTTCTGGTGAACTGATGGAGTTCTTCTTCCATTGCAATAATCTAGTCATCATCTATCAATGCTTCGCCTATCGTCTTTGGTTCTATTTCTGACACAAGGTGTGACATCCTTTAATCCATATAAATCTATTTATAAAAATAAAACAATAGGAATAAAATATTTAAAATTTTTTAGATAAACTTCCTTATAAGATGAAAGGTATCACAAAACTTTAATCTTTACACATTCAACGAATATATAGATATTAATAATTTTAGTGAATTGGCTCTCCAAAGGCCATTTAAAATTCACAACTAAATTATTTCAATTAAAAACATAAATCCAAAGAGAAAAGTCTAGCCCCGATGTCACAATATATCAAAGCATTACAATCCATAAGAAACACATAAAATAAACAGATTTTAAGTTAAAGTTTAAGTCCCTCCTCAAGAATCATTCCCAGCATGATACTGTATTTCACTTGCAAATGACAATCATCCTAATCACAAACAACACAACAAGATATGGGAATGAGATGCATCTCACCTCATATGATAGAGTAAGTATTTAAAATAATTAAAAACAATGTATCATCACACTAGCAAACATATGTATCATAGTCATACAATCATTTACATTCTTATAGACATACATGCATTATGATCCAAATTCCACTTAAGACTCTATATGCATGTTGTACCCATAAAACACTTTTGACAAAAGCCTAGGATAACATGCAATTGTCATATTCTCACACCATGGAAAAACCAACTACACATTTTCACTAAGATAAGACTGTTGGTAAAACATCAAGGTTATCCTGTCTTGCTAGGATACTCCAACTCATGGGATCAGCATGAGCCACACGGGAATTCCAAACCGAATAACCTCCAAGGACAAAATTATACTTCAACTCATTCATGCTCTTCCTAGTTAGTTCAACAACATCCCTTGAAAACATAACATGGTATGATGCATGAGACATACAATACTATGGGTGTTAATAAATCGGTCCAATCTAATGTTGACCGAAGAAACCAATCCAAAAAATTGAAATTGAATAAATCAAGAACCAAATAGATCGAAAAATTGCAAAATTGGACTTTTTTTTATTGGATCAAATCAGATTTCATATTTGATTTTAGAAACTGATTCAAACAAAATACATATGTATATATTTTTATTCATAAATTTATAATCACACATTTCTATTTTTCATTTCTTATATATTTATATAATTATCATATAACTTATATCTATTTATGAGAAAAATATTTAACTAAAGATATTTGTATTAATTATTTGAGTTAAGATGCATAAATATTATATTATTTCTTGTATAATTTCATATGAATAAAATATTAGTTAAAACATGTTTTTCGTCCCTGTAAAATTATCGGAGTGGATTTCATCCCTACAAAAAATTTTATTTATTGTTCGTCCTTACAAAATTAAAATATACCTTTAGTCACAAGTTAGGTTCGATTAATATTTATACTTGGTGTCACTTTCTTGCTTATATGTCACTTCCTCATTGGTCAATTGTTGGCTACTATTCTTACAATTACTGGGAGTTAAAAAAGTGTCAAATTTTCAAACCTCACCTTCCCCAACCTTCTTCAAAAATTCAAACCACCATAGTAGGCAAAATGACGTAGAGGGATCACTTTTACAAACAATTTACCTAAGGGGTCTGTTTTCAAACAATTTCCTGAGGGGGTCTATTTTTTAAAGGTGTTCCGCCATTCCTGTTGGTGAAATCCTTATTCCCCTTATTCCGCCATTCCTGTTGACGAGACTCACCTGCAGCAACCCAAAGGGTTCCGCCAATACCACTGGCGAGATATCCTTGCTTCCCATGCATCCATACGGCATCCATGTGCCATCCATCCAGCATGCATGATGTAGGTTCCGCTAGCAACACTGGCGAGATGCATGCAATGAAGGAACCGCCAGCCCAGCTGGCGAGATGCATGCAGGAGGCCCATTGTAACAAATCATATCAATTTAAAAAAAACAATCAAAATAAGGTTAAAAATATATTATATCAATCATCAATTACAATCGTATTTAATTTTTTTTCCATTAAAATCAATCATCCCTAATTTAACTACTATCAATTACAATCGTATCTAATTTTTTTTTCATTAAAATCAATATGTCTAATTTTTTTCGTTAAAATCAATCATCCCTAATTTAACTACAATCAATTACAATCGTATTTGATTTTTTCCATCTAATTTTTTTTCGTTAAAATCAAGCATGCCTAATTTTTTTCCGTTAAAATCAATCATCCATAATTTAACTACAATCAATTACAATCGTATTTAATTTTTTCCGTCTAATTTTTTTCCGTTAAAATCAACCATTAGGCATGATTACGATTGTAATTGATTGTAGTTAAATTAGACAGAAAAAATTAAATACGATTGTAATTGATTGTAGTTAAATTAGGGATGATTGATTTTAACGAAAAAAATTAGGCATGGTTGATTTTAACGGAAAAAAAATTAGACGGAAAAAATTAAATACGATTGTAATTGATTGTAGTTAAATTAGGGATGGTTGATTTTAACAGGAAAAATTAGACATATTGATTTTAACGAAAAAAAATTAAATGTGATTGTAATTGATGATTGATATAATATATTTTTAACTTTATTTTGATTGTTTTTTTTTTAAATTGATATGATTTGTTATAATGGGCCTCCATGCATCTCGTCAGTTGGACTAGTGGTTCCTTCATTGCACGCATCTCGCTGCTGGCAAAACCTACATCATGCATGCTGGATGGATGACGCATGGATGGCATATGGATGCATGGGAAGCAAAAGTATCTCGCCAGTGGTATTGCGAAAGCCTTTGGGTGGCTACAAGTGAGTCTCGCCGACGGGAATGACAGAATAAGGGGGAATAAGGGTTTCGCCAATAGGAATGGCGAAACACTTTTAAAAAACAAACACCCCGGGAAATTGTTTGAAAACAGACCCCCTTAGATAGATTATTTGTAAAAGTGACTCCTTTGCGTCATTTTGTCCACCATAGTAAGAAAGAACACACAAAGAGGGAAAAACACCCCTCACCCAATCTCCTTGCTATCGCACCATAGCCTGAAGCCCTGAATGAGGACAGAATATTCTGAGCTCTGAGTCTTCCACAGTACTTATAAGAAACAAAATAGTGGAAATAAAAGAGTGTGGTTTCTATGCATAAGGATGAGTTTAAGGGAGGCAAAGTGTTGTTGCAGCTTAGCGGCAAGTGCGAGCGAAACAAGGTTGATGAGGGATCGAGACTCGCTGGACCAGGGGAGGGTGTCGAGAAGGACGAGGTGAGGATGGAGACAGATCTGAGAAGAGAAATTATGTTTGGTGGGGATCTGGCATTGGGATTGGGAGGATGATGATTGAGGAATAATAAGAGATAACGATGCTATTGCTACAACAAACACCGTCAATAGGGAGGGCTTCATCATTCTCTATCTCTCTCACTTGAAGCTGCTCTGTTCAGTTTGAGTATCACAAGTGTTCGTTGCTATGGCGGTTGAATAAGATGAAGGTTAGGGAAAGTGGGGTTTGAAAATATGTGCCAATTTTTATTTTTATTTTAATTTGTGGGAGTTTTTAACGGGCAGAAATTGTAAGAATAGTAGTAAAAAATTAAGCCAACGAGGAGTGACACATAAGCAAGACATTGACATGGGTATGAACATCTATTGAACTAATTCTTCACCAAAAAATAACATTATAATTTTATGAGGAAGAAAATAGATAAAAAAATTTACATAAATAAAATTCATATTTTGATAATTTTATAAAGACGAAAAATATATTTTAACTTAAAATATTTGATCTTTTAAGTTATTCTTTATTATATGTATTACCTTTTATTAAGTATTTTCTATAAAAAAAAAGTTAAATCGAATCAAATTAAAAATTTAAATTAAATCAATTGAATCAAAACCAAATAATTAAATCGAATAATTTTTATCTTCAAAACTATTCCAACTAATCCACAAATATCCCTATATAATAAAATCATCACATTTTCACAATTCATCATAAGATACTGATCCTGTCTTACATTTGCATTTGCAGAATACAATACTTATTATCACAACACTACAAATTCTTTAACATCAATTAATAATATAAAAATACATCTTATTCACACATAATTAACAATAGACACCAATATACATACTTGCTATATAGATTAATAAAAAAACTAATACGCACTCCTGAACCGTAATTAATTAACTCCAATGTCTCTCCCTATATATATATATATATAATTGAAACAATTCTTCAAAATCCCTAAATGGCACAAAAGGGAACAAATACAAATTCACAATGCGAAAATTAAAAAACCAAAACAGAAATTATCATGCAAGAAAAGGTGTCTACCCTTATTGTGAAAATGCGAAGATGCTACAAAGAGGCACTCATCCCAACTTCGACTCAGTTCCGACGGGAATCCGTATACGTGACAAAGATTCCAAGAATAGAGAAGGAGAAAAGGATTAGGTTTTTACGGAAGAAAATGAGACTCCTATTCTATTTGTTAAGAGTTAAGCTTATCTTAATGAATGTTAAGAAAAAGAAATCCACAAACACCAAAACTCACTTAAACATGCTCAAGACCCCCCCCCCCCCCCCCTCCTCTCTCTCTCTCTCTCTATATATAACATATATTCGTTTTTTAATAATAAATTAAATTAATATTTATTTAATTAAGAAAACATTTTCGCAATACATAATATATTTATTTAATAAATCTATATACTATCTAATAAAAAAGAAGTACTTGGAAAAATTAAAAATGTCTCTATCTAAGGTTGCGACACATGGTAATTTTGCAGGTTTTTTTTGTCATTATGCCCTTGCTTAATTTGTTGACACATGGCAGTTTTGTTGACATGTGGCAGCGAGATTTTTCCTCTTTCTTCTTCATCTCTGTAGGAGGGTTCCAGGAACGTGTTCTTCCTTCTCCAAAATCGAAATGGAACTTCTCTCTCTAAAAAATGCAGTTTCAACTTTCTCTCTCATCGCTTCGCCAGAATCTCGCCACCTCCATCGCCGGAAAGGTAAGACTCGGAGCTCGCAAGTCGTGACACCGACTCGAGGTTACTACTCTGTTCTTTTTCGTTTTGTTTTTTATTATCAAAGTGGTGAACCCTTTGCATTGTTAAATTATCTGGAACTTCTCTCTCTAAAAAATGCAGTTTCAACTTTCTCTCTCATTGCTTCGCTGGAATCTTGCCACCGCCGTCGCCGGAAAGGTGAGACTCAGAGCTTGCAAGTCGTGACGCTGACTCGAGGTTACTACTTTGTTCTTTTTTGTTTTGTTTTTCATTATCAAAGTGGTGAACCCTTTGCATGGTTAAATTATCTAGACTTCAAACTGTCAAATTTTATAAGGGTTTTGTTAACTAGAAGAATTTTGATTTGGTAAGAGTTTACAGTGGAGAAAAAAAAGTGGTTCATAGGGTGGAGTTGGTTATCAACGATTCAGCGTGCCTCATGTTTTGCCCTCCAATCTGATGAATGCTACTCTGACTGAAGTTTGGTGATTTGGTCTTTTATTGGTAGTTTGATTTTGAAATGCCTCCTAACTCCTTTTGGTTCATACATTGAACCTGCCTTTACCGGGCAAAATTAGGTTTTCATTTTTCATTTCAATATTACTTCATTTCATTGCATGCTCCTTTTTATTTTTATTGTTGTTATTATTATTATTACTATTACTCACTTTAATTAATATCCAGCAGGCAAGATTTTGTTTTTTGCTTTGTTGTTATGCATGTTTGCTTCCTTTTGGTAGTAACATTGATCCTCTTTTCTTCGTTATTTTGTTGGTTTTGTTGTTCCAAGTTAAAGCAGTTTTCGTTGCTCCGTGGTTTTGCAACGTCACCCGTAAGGAAGTAGCCAATATATTGACATTGACTCATATTTCTGCACAACAACAAAAGTTTGTAACTTTCAAACTTTATGGGTACTTGAGATTCAACATTTTTACCCCTAAAGTTTCTATTTTTTTTGCAACGAGCAAAGAAAAAAACTGAAATAGAAAAATTTTATTATTTCGCAAGGAAGAAAAAATTCCATAACTACAGACCAACAATTTTCGCAACATTTTCACGTTTTTCATCATGGGTGTGTGTTGAGTTCAGCTAATTTATGCTGATTCGGCTGTGAAATTGGCCAATCAGTAATGGGCTTATGTTGTTTCCAATTAATTTTTGTTAAAAACTATTATAGAGAATGTGAGGAATTCAGGTTGGTCACAACCTGATTTGATCATGGAGGTTATGATGATAGTGATTAGGAAGTGTTGGTTGTTATAAGCTTTGAATGATGCCTAAATAGTGGTGTGTGGTGGGGGAGATGGTATTTTTCCTCTGTTTGTAGTTGTGTGTTAATGATTTTGGGTTTTGACTTGTGAGAGCTGTTGTTTTGTGCCTGATGAGTCTTGAACTTATGGAAATGTGGAGATTGTGTTGCTGAATTTATGACTTTATGTTGTCTTTTGTGGTGATAGGAATCAACAATAGGGGCAGCGTTCTTTTCACAAGTACTGGCAGTAAATGACGCGACGGTAAAGTTTGAGATTTGGGACACATCAGGACAAGAGAGGTAACATAGCTTGGCTCCGATGTATTACAGAGGTGTTACTGCTGCTATCATTGTCTATGACATCACTAGCTCGGTATGATATCTTTGCATTTGGATATTGTTGAATACCTATTTAAATGGACAATATTTGGTGTACAAATGACCATAGTAGTCAATAGTTTGCTATAGTTAAGTGGAGCTTCCTTGAACCGCTATAAGATTCGAATGGTTGAGCATTTTTCAATAGCAGCCATTGTATCTGTAGTAATGGCTTTTCACATGTTGTAGCGGTGCTATGATTATATCAGCTTCAGAAAACAATTTTTGCCCCTGAAACATTGTTGTTTGAGTTTTTTTTGGGGGGTAAAATATTCCAACAAAAGTTAACTTTGTTTTGACCTCTGCTTCTTCACACTTTACAGGACTTTTTTTTTTTTGTTCTATTCTTCTTTCTCAAACATTGATTCATATTTCTAGACAGCAGCAAAGATTTGTAACTTTCAATATTCATGGGTACTTGGGATTCAACATTTTACCCCTAAAGTTTCAATTTTTTTGGCAACGAGCAGAGAAAAAAAAAGTGAAATAGATTCATAGGTACTTGAGATCCAAAGTTTTTACCCCTAAATCTCAATTTTTTTTAAAAGTTAGTGCAAAAAATAAATTGTTGCTTTGTTCAGTGGGGCAAAAAAATAAGTTTTGAAACCTCTTTATACTCTCTCTTAATTTGTGTTATTTTGTTGTTTTGTTTGGTTATTATTATTATTATTATTATTATTATTATTATTATTATTATTATTATTATTATTATTATTATTATTATTATTATTATTATGCTGATGTAGGCATGTATGTTTGCTTCCTTAAAAAAATCAAGTTTTGAACAAGCACAAATCTTTTTCTACTCTCTCTTAATTTGTTTTATTTTTGGATTTTATTTAATTATTGTTATTATTATTATTATTATTATTATTATTATTATGTGGGCGGTAGCTTAAGGCCTTTTTTATGTTGTGATGACAGGAGTTAACGTTGACATTTCCTATCTCTTAACTTTTTGCTGTTATCCATGTTTGTTTCGTTACTAATTGTTTCCATTTGCAAGGTCATCCAGGAAGAAGCATGCAACAGCCAAGGTTTTTCTTTTGTTTGAACACAAGTCTTCTTTATACTCTCTTTTAATTTGTGTTATTTTTTTAGTTTAATTATTGTTGTTGTTGTTATTATTATTATTATTATTATTATTATTATTATTATTATTATTATTATTATTATTATTATTATTATTATTATTATTATTATTATTATTATTATTATTATTATTATTATTATTATTATTATGCCGGCTCTAGTTGAAGCCCCTTTTTGATTATGTAGATATCCAGCAGGCAAGATTCTTCTTTTGTTTGCTGGTATGCATGTTTGTTTCCTCAAAAAAATGAAGTTTTGAAGGCCCTTTTTTACATTGCGGTGACGGGAGTTAACGTTAATATTTCCTATCTCTTAATTGCTTGTCTCGATTTGTTTTTCCCTTTAATGTTATTATATTCTATGGTATGAAATTTTGGGTATTCTTAGTTTACTTTCTTATCTATTGTGATTCTTTTCATCGGAGTTCATGATGTTTGAAGTTAGAAAATTCTTAAAAGATACCAGTGTTTCAATCCTGATGATAAAAACTGCTAGAAAACCACCTAGTTATTTACCTATACTAATTAAATTCATATTGTATTCTATGTAGGTTTGCTTTATTCCGCAGTTCTACGGATCAGAATCAAAAGATGATTACTTCAGTCTACGAAATGGTTTCAAAAGATGCATGATTTAGTTGTCAAGTTGTGTAAATTTATTTTTAATAATGTGTATATTTAAAAATTTATATTGTAAGTATAATAATAGATAAATGAAATATTTAATGTTTTGGATAATTTTTTATTATATATTTTATTATTTATTTAGAGTTGAAAATTGATCCAATTCAAATCCAATTATTAGATTAGCTTAAAATTTGAAAATTTTATTATATTATTATTATTCAATTTTAGACAAACAGGGTAAGTAGTAGATAACCATAATTCAAGTACTTTATGTGTTGCACAATGTTGTTTAGGAAGTTGGCAATGAAGTATTTATCAAAGGAGAATGTGACTAACATATATTGTTTGCCTCAGTTGAAAGTAGCAGATTTCTCATTTAGCTTTTAAGCTGTTAGCATACCCAGATACTTCAAGTATATTCCAAGGTACTTCTATATCATTGGAATAAGTTGCATTCTACTCCTACACTATATTTAGTGAACATATACTATGTCTTCTATACAATGTGGTATGTATTGGTTTTACTATGTCTTCTATAATAAATCTTTGCTTCTCTTCATTTTCAGGTCTTACCTTTCAAATAGGTTATTTTTTATATACAAACTTTTTATGTTAATTCCTATAATAACAATTACTTGATTTGAATTTAATTATTATTACCCTTCTATTGACTAGCTAATTCCAATTAGTGTGAACTCCTATATAGATTGTATTAATTGATCTCAATCTGAATTACCCTATGACAAAGGTTGTTTTGGAAATGTTGGCTTAGGAGAAAAAGATGATGACATGCAAGTGTTTTACTGCTTTGGTAAGTCAAAAAATAATCCTCTTGTGCTTTGGCTAACTGGTGATCCTGCATGCCCTTCATTTTCAGGTCTTGCCTTTCAACTAGGGAATTTTTTAGATACAAACTTTGTATGTTAATTCCTATAATAAATCCTCGCTGCTCTAAATTTTCAGGTCTTGCCTTTAAAATAGTTGATTTTTTAGATACACACTTTCTATGTTAAATCCTATAATAACAATAACTAGATTTGGATTGTGTTACTATTACCCTTCTATTTGACCAACTAATTCCAACACGTGTAAACTCCTATATAGATTGTATTACTCGATCTGAATCCGATATGAATCACTAAAAAAGCAGTTTTGGGAAATAGTTTTATAAAAAAAAAAAACTCTTAACTGTGGCCTCAAAAATTCCTTCCCAAACTAAATTTTGTGGACTTAAATATAATTATAAATTGATAAGTGCAATTTATATCCTGATATGAATCTAGAGGGAGTAGTGTAAAAATTCTTGAGGGTTTCCTAGACTATCAATTATAGAAAACCAACAGGATCTTGAAATTTATGGTTCTCACAAACAATCAATAAAGAATAATAGATAATGATGTGTACCTTTCTCCATAGGAACTTCTTTCTGGTGCACTTTGATTTCCTTGAAAATGAGAGAAATAGGATTTCACTTCCTTTGGCCTTTCTTTTCTGTCTCTCTCCATTCGTGATGGCTATGGGTGAGAAAAGAGCACTTTCTGGTCAGGAAGGAGACCTTATTTCACGTTAGTGGGTATTAAGCCCCTTTTATAACCACTACTCCCATCAAGTAGCAGTTAACCTAGAAACTTCTCCTATTAAGCCCAATTACAATTTAGCCCTTAATCGTTAATTATTTATTTATTAGTCCCTACTAAGTCATATGCCTCTCACATGAGACATTAATTCTAACATTCTCCCACTTGGCTCATGTGACATTAATAAACATTATGGACTAAATAAATAAATAGATTAACTAACATAATGCGCATTAAAAATTGACTAAATTGTTTTATACATTGGGTACATCATAATTTCATGATTAAGAATAGGAACCAATTCGAGTCATGGCGGTTGTACATCATCTAATCGACATAGTCCCTTCTATGTACTACAAATTAGTCTTCTCCTTAATATGACCATTAGTTAGGAGTACATAATTGGTCCAACATAATGTCTTCATTCAAGACAAAACCTGTTAACATTACTTTAACACAAAAATGCATGCAAACATAGAGAACAGGTAATCAAAAACATATCATAATTGAGCTCAGAGTGTCAGCAAAATTACATAAGGTAAATTACACTTAATGATCATCAATAACAATAATGCCCATACTTTCAACATGTTCTATAAATGTCTTGGGCGGTAATCCCTTTGTCAAAGGGTCAGCTATCATAAGCTTTGTGCTAATATGTTCTATTGACACTCTTTATTTCTGAACTTCTTCTTTCACGGCAAAGTACTTCAATTCCATATGCTTAGCACCCGTAGAGTACTTGTCGTTCTTAGAAAAGAATATTGCTGCGGAGTTATCACAATACATTTTCAGCGGCCTAGCAATACTGTCGACAATTCCAAGCCCTGAAATAAAGTTCTGCAACCAATTAGCCTAAATTGTAGCCTCAAAACATGCTACAAATTCAGCTTCCATGGTGGATGCAGCAACAACTGATTGTTTTGCACTCTTCCATGATATTTCTCCTCCGGCTAAGAGAAATACAAAGCCAAGAGTGGATTTTCTTGTATCCACACATCCAGCAAAGTCTGAGTCTGAATATCCAATCACCTCTAGGTGATCAGACCTCTTATATGTAAGCATGTGGTCTTTTGTTCCCTGTAAGTATCTCAGAACTTTCTTTGCAGCTTTCCAATGTTCCATTCCTGGATTACTTTGATATCTTCCCAACATTCCGGTTGCAAAGCTTATATCTGGTCGAGTGCAGGTCTGAGCATACATAATACTCCCAACAACTGATGCATACGGAATTGCTTCCATTTGCTTCCGTTCCAGATCATTTTTAGGACATTGTGCGAGACTAAATTTGTCTCCTTTCTGAATTGGAACGGGAGATGCTGAACACTTTTCCATCCTAAATCTCTCTAGTACTTCATTGATATATGCTTTTTGAGACAAGCCTAACAATCCTTGTGATCTATTTCGGAATATTTCTATCCCTATCACATAGCTTGCCTCACCCATATCCTTCATTTCAAAGTTACTAGAAAGAAACTTCTTAGTCTCATGAAGAAGACCAAGATCATTAGTTGCAAGCAATACATCATCAACATACAGGACTAGAAACATAACCTTACTCCCACTGACCTTCAGATATACACACCGATCAACAGTGTTTTCCTTAAATCCAAAGGAAACAATGGTATCATTAAATTTCAAATACCATTGGCGGGAAGCTTGCTTAAGACCGTATATTGATTTCATTAATTTGCACACCATGTGTTCCTTCCCTTCAACTGAGAATCCCATTGGTTGGTCCATATAAACATCCTCCTCTAAATCTCCATTCAAAAAGGTAGTTTTCACATCCATCTGATGTAGCTCTAAGTCATAATGGGCTACTAATGCCATGATAATCCTGAAAGAATCCTTTCGTGAGACTGGTGAAAACTTCTCTTTATAATCAATGTCATCTTTCTGAGTAAATCCCTTAGCAACAAGTGTAGCCTTGTAACGTTCAAGGTTGCCATGAGAGTCACGTTTAGTCTTGAAGACCCACTTACAACCAACTCTCTTACAACCCTTTGGTAATTCTACAAAGTCCCAAACACCATTATGTTCCATGGAATCTATCTCTTCTTTCATGGCATTTAACCACTTCTCAGAATTATCACAACTTACAGCTTGTGAAAATAAAACTGGATCATTATCATTAATGCTTAAGTTTGTTTCTGTTTCATGTAAGTATACCACATAATCATTCGAAATAGTTGGTCTTCTTTCTCTTTGAGACTTCCTTAATGCTACTTCATGTGGTTCTTCCACAATGGGTTCATTATGTATCATGGGCTCATCATTGTGTTGTACTTCTTCATTACTGTTTGTAGCAATAGCTGAAGTAGTAATCACCTTACTACTAGAGGCAAAAGCTAAAGGGACTTGCACTCTAACTTCTTTAATTTTCACTTCTCGTGGAACTGTACTCCCACTGATTTCACCGTTTTCAATGAACCTTGCATTTCCAGTTTCGACAATTCTCATACTATGATTAGGACAATAAAACATATACCCCTTTGACTTTTCTGGATAACCAATGAAATATCCACTGATTGTTCTTGAATCCAATTTTCTTTCTTGCGGATTGTAAATTCTTATTTCTGCCTGGCAACCCCAAACGTGCAGGTGCCTCATACTAGGTGTCCTATTTGTCCACAGTTCAAAAGGTGTCTTTGGAACTGCCTTACTAGGAACCCTATTTAACAAATACTTGGCAGTTTTCAAAGCATACATCCACAAAGATACGGGCAAGGTTGAATTGATTAACATACTCCTAACCATATCCATTAAAGTTCTGTTACGCCTTTCTGATACACCATTTTGTTGTAGCGTACCAGGCATTGTGTATTGCGCACAAATGCCTCGTTTCTAAAGGAGCTTAGCAAATGGACCTGAGTGTTGCCCAGTTTCATCATATCTTCTGTAATACTCACCATCTCTATCAGATCTAATAATTTTCACATTTCTGTCTAATTGTCTTTCTACTTCATTCAAGTAAATTTCCAAAGCATTCACTGCCTGAGATTTCTCATGCAGTAAGTAGACATAACCATAACGTGAATAATCATCAATAAAGGTGATAAAGTATCTTTCCCTTCCGAAAGAACTAACATCAAAAGGTCCACAAATATCTGTATGCACAATTTCAAGAAGCTGAGGGCTTCTTGTGGCTCCTTTCTTTGTGTGTTTTGTTTGTTTTCCCTTAATACAATCCACACAAATATTTAGATCCGTAAAATCTAGATCAGGAAGAATTTCATTCTTTATTAATCTTTCTATCCTTTCTCTAGAAATGTGACCTAAACGTTTATGCCACAAGAAAGCAGATCGTTCATTCACTAAACTACGTTTAGTGCCAACATTATGATGCAGAGTTAAAACGGTTTCAACATACAAACCATCCAATTTCAATTTATATAAACCATCACAAAGAACACCAGTACCAATGAGATGATTATACTTAAATAAACTGAAACATCCATTACCAAAATTAAAAGAGTATCCAGTAATATCAAGTTTAGATAATGAAACCAAATTCCTAGATAAACTAGGTACATAAAGAGTTTCCAGTAAATCTAAATGATGTCCAGTGTCGAGTTTTAAACGATAAGTCCCGACCGCTTCCACTGGAGCTTTCACTCTATTCCCCATGAAAACAAACTTCTTATTTGGGCTTATGGTCTGGATTGTAAGGAATCCCTGCATAGTATTAGAAACATGAGTTGTACATCCAGAATCAATCCACCATGTATTATGGGGAACTTCAGTTAAGTTTGATTCAAAACATACAAGAGCATTGAGCTCACCTTTCTTTTCGAACCAAGACTTACGCTTTGGGCAATCTTTCTGGAAGTGTCCAGATTTTCCACAAAAATGACAATTATTGTTCTTTGATGCTTTCTTCTGGATTTGCACAGGACCGTCCTTGATCTTTAATGGTCCTTTGCCTTTATCATGTTTCTTTACAAATTTTTTTCCAGCTCCTTGATTCCCTCGGTGGCTTACATAATGGATTGAGTGACTTCCTTGATTCTTAAGCCTCGTTTCTTCCTGAACTAACATACTGTGCAATTCATGCACATTCCATTTATCTTTCATGGTATTATAACTCATTTGAAATGGGCCATACTCAGATGGTAATGAGTTTAGAATAAACTGAACAAGGAAGTTCTCATTCACAGCCATTCCCAAGGTCTTAAGTCTTGCTGCAATGTTT
Source organism: Glycine max (assembly GCF_000004515.6). Lineage (NCBI taxonomy): Eukaryota > Viridiplantae > Streptophyta > Magnoliopsida > Fabales > Fabaceae > Glycine > Glycine max. The sequence goes on from NC_038250.2 coordinate 18,243,404, forward strand.
GTCATCTCAATGACATGTTCATGCATAGTACGCGAACCATCAAACTTCATGGTGGTTAGTGTACTCATTAATGTCCCAGCAAGAGACTTATCAGCTGTTTGAGAGCGCTCTCCTACTAACCCCATAAACTCTTTAGCACTATCGGTTTTAGGGAGAGTTGTCTTAATACTGTCTGCAACAGTCATTCTCATGAACATTAGGCTGAGTCTGTTAGATCTTTCCCAAGCTTTATAATGAGCTTTCTGTTCATTGCTACTAGCATTAGTAATAGTAGCAGGCTTCTCTTCCAATATAGCAAGGTCAAGATCCAAAACACCGAGATGAAATTGGACTTGCTCATTCCAATCAGAGAAGTTAAGCCCATTAAAAATTGGTACAGATGATACATGAGAATTCAATGAGTTGGGAACAGGTACTGCATAATAAAACTTCACATAAGCATTTTGTTACATGAAACACAAGTCATACATATAATTTACTCAGATAACAATCAATGTATATTGATGTTCTCCTTTGGGTGACACACCAACACACAACATACAAACATGATGATGCTGATAAAATTTTAACATTATTTTGACAATTAAATATGCACCAATTAGTAGTATCTATTTCCTTTGGGTATATAAATAAAACTAATGATACACACAAATCGCCTACAATAATATTCATTAATTATAAGAACAACTAATCAACCTTTGGGCGATCCATAAATGCCTTATAACAATGAATTTCAATTACCCATAAGCCAACAATCATATAATTTAGCATCCATTATTCTATGAGTAATTGAAATAATTATTAATTTGGAATTAAATAACCTTACAAATTTGGTCACTTTGGTGACTAACAAATTTAACATACATTTAATTCCAACCAAATATATATGGCCTGCACATACTTATTGCTATTAACAATTCATAGTCATTCCATTAATTTCATTCTAGGCCATAAAATAATATTTGCATTTATTTGTGTTTTTACATTCTAACACGTTCAAGCAAATATGTAGTATATACATATATTTACTGCTACCAATAATTGCAAAACATTCACATTAATTTAATTATAGAACATAAACTTTCAATCCTTTAATCATGTTTAATGATCATTTTCGAGGAAAAAAAATAGGCAAGTGGGATTGGAAATAGCAGAAAGGGGTTTGCAAATAGAAATTCGAAAAGGAATCCTTCCCTGCACCCAACGTACATGGCAGTGCTTTTCACAAAATTGAAATTAGCACGTACCTACGTGCAACTTTTGAAAAAAGGATAATATTTGCATTTTCCAAAACGTAATTGGAATTAAAACTTTCTATAAAGTGGTACGTAATTGCCCAATTTTATTATTATTATAATATATGATTGTCATCTTTGATCTTAAACAAAAGGCATGAATTTGCAGTTCGACTAAAGCGTCACTTTTCGCTTTCTTTCCCAAAATGTAATTTCCAAAAATTCTACCGCTTTCATGGCTTTCCTTCTCATGAAATTTTATATATCTAGAATTTCATACTTTGCAGCGAAAAATATAATTAACACGAAAGGCACGTTATCAAAACATGTAATTGAAAATACATGTAACATAAATTAAAAATCCCTAAATTTCATAATTAGGGTTTATGCATAATTGGGAGAAATTAAATCATTCTTGGAGAATCATAAATTTCATAACACATGCTCTGATACCACATGTAAAAATTCTTGAGGGTTTCCTAGACTATCAATTATAGAAAACCAAAAGGATCTTGAAATTTATGGTTCTCACAAACAATCAATAAAGGATAATAGATAATGATGTGTACCTTTCTCCATAGGAACTTCTCTCTGGTGCACTTTGATTTCCTTGAAAATGAGAGAAATAGGATTTCACTTCCTTTGGCCTTTCTTTTCTGTCTCTCTCCGTTCGTGATGGCTATGGGTGAGAAAAGAGCACTTTCTGGTCAGGAAGGGGACCTTATTTCACGTTAGTGGGTATTAAACCCTTTTTATAACCACTACTCCCATCAAGTAGCAGTTAACCTAAAAACTTCTCCTATTAAGCCCAATTACAATTTAGCCCTTAATCGTTAATTATTTATTTATTAGTCCCTACTAAGTCATATGTCTCTCACATGAGACATTAATTCTAACAAGTAGTACTTCTATACATTTTTATCTGTCCACATTGGAAGATACGACACAAATTAAATTGAGAAGTGCAATTTATATTATGATATGACTTCCAAGTCCACTGTCATTTCTCTCTCATTTGTGAAGTCCAAAATATTTAAGAATTACAATAATGTCATAATTGAAAAGATAGTAATTAGTAATTTATATTTTGTTGAGCTTTAAAACCGAAAGATTAAATAGGAACTATTTTATTAAATTTAATTTATGTAAATTTTCTCCTTAGTAGTACATGTTAGACAAACTTAGCCTTCATTTATTTTATTTTCTTTATCCATCTTTCCTTTACTTAGCTTTGGAGTGTTTTTGGTGTGCTGAGAGGTTAGCTTAGTGTGTCTCTGTCCATCTATATTTTACGTGTGTTTATCGTAACAATATGTAGTTTTGACCGTTTTAAAGAGGCAAAAGAGAGGTAAGAATGAAAAATCAATTGATGTGCTTTAAAAGTTTATACCATTTCCAGTTAAAATATTAAGTTTGATGTTACACATGAAAGGTGTGCTTCAGTTTCTTTCAAGACAAAGCATAGGTAAGAAGTCTACATGTTACTTGGAAAGAAACTTTGATAAGTAGATCTAACTCTAAACTCACATGGAAGGTATTCATGTTTTCTTAATTCTTTTATATTTTTCCTATTTATTTATCCTCTACTGACACTAGCATGTTCTCTGCTCATATATTATTTCTGTAATTTCTAATTCTAATTTTTGCTTCCCAATATAATATAAAATTTCATGATGTGCTAAATTGAAGATTACCTTACTGTTGCAGCCCTATGGAAGAAGCTTGAAGGCTCACCCTTTCCTTCATTGAAATCCCAATATAATATGTATCTTTTGGCATTCATTGGAAGAGATAAGGACCCTAACTTCTACTCCAAGGAGGCAACAATCAACGAGTGCACAAAGATAACCCTTTTTTTATTATTATAATTTGTAATACACTATTGTTCATGCATAACCAAAAGAATCATATGATGCTGTTAAAAATTTGAGGCTAATTAATTTTTGTTTTTGATCAACAAATAAAAGGGCTATATTGATATAGAGTATGTTGCAAGGGGTACCATCCCATTTACATCAATTCTGAATTTTGCTAACTATTATCTAAACTTCATTTTAACGTCTAGTGTTGCTCAATTAGCTGATCATTTTAATTTTGTTTTTAGCAAGGTCAACAACAAAAAAGAATCCAGCAAACACTGTATTATTCTATTACCCATTTTTTCTTCCTTAATAATTTCCTTTAATTTGTTTTGTTCTTTTTCAGTAAGGACATTTCTCCATCGACATCTAGAAAGCTTTGTCTACACCATCAACCTCAAAGAGTACAATTTTGACCTCTGATACAATATTCTTCTTGCTATTCAAAATGTTTTTCTCTTGATTATTTTATTGTTGTTATTATTGTTCATTGAAACTTTTTGACATGTTTTCTCGCCATTGAAAATGTGTTTCGATGGATAGTTACTGGCATGAGTTTGGACCATGACTTGGAAATTGTTTCATAATGGACTGTTGATTTTGTTCGACATGATATTGTCTTTTTGAAAAGGATATCTATTTGGAGTTTTCATGTGGTTTGATTATGGATTTTTAACAACTGCTTTTGATATGCCTACTTTTACTATGAATTTCCTGTCATGGATACAGATACGCTTGATTAGATCCTCAATAAATATGGCTCCCATAGATGAAACATAAAGGTCTATCTCAGATAATGATAAAAAAATAATTATATGTTGCTTTTAAGCTTGATCTAGCCTGCTCTTTAGAGTGTCCAATTTTTCTGCTTTTCCTTTTTGGCCTATAAAGAGGTCCAAGAAGTAGCATGCAAGAGGATACTAAAATTCAATATCAGCTATGATAAAGTGGTGGCAATGATGTTTTACTTATCCACTTGGCGGACAAAAATTAGTTTCTCCCTTGACTTCGTTCCAGTTCAGGTTGTTTAATCTTTTTGACATGTTTAGTCAATATTTCAACACTCATTGTCATACATAAATATTATAGTTATGTTCATCTGATTTTTTTTTGTTTCCAATTTGTTTCTTAATATATGATGTAGGCATCCTGCAAGGTCCATTTTCCACTCTCTGATTCCAATGATCCTCCCTACTACGAGCCTGTAAGTGAAAAGTTTTATGTTTCAATTTTAGGTTCATAATTGTGGGCACTATCGCATGTTCAAGCTGCACCAATGCTAACTTTTAATCGGACTCAAAAGTTACTTCGTATTTTACGCAGCAATCCCTACCTCTACGGACACCTCAAGGATTCAGTTTCCATATTTCACCTGTTCAACTTTCATCCAACAAATTAGCAAAACAATATACACGGTCTAAGGGGCCTGCTTTTGCATTGTATGTCTGCCTATGCTTCATAAAAGCTTACCATATTTCGTGTCTTATGAATGTAGGATATATGTATTACTCCTTGTTCTATATGTGAATTAGTATGTCACTGTTATGCAATTTAAGTTGTACATAGGATGGGTTGTCAATTAGTATGTCACTGTTATGCAATTTAAGTTGTACATAGGATGGGTTGTCATGTTAATTATAGAACTTCATAGAAATGTATTGATGGTGTGTGAATCTTTATATTATCAATTAATAAACAAATAGATATTTTGCATTGTACATGCGCAAATATAATCAACAAATTGTATTGTGTTTCAAACCCATTTAAGTTAATACAATTTTAAATAAATAAATTTAAAGGCCATTTTTTATCGTAAACATCATTTAGGTCTTTGTCATCTTGAAGACTGCATACAATGTTTCAAAAGAAAGATTACCACAAGCTCCTGAAAAATAACATTATATGCTTATTTATATATTAAATTTTTACAATCAAATGATAAATTATCCGCGGTATAAAATCGTTCAATAAAAAACATAAATATATATATATATATATATATATATATATATATATATATATATATTGTGACATAGGGAATGAAAAATAAAATTAAGCACGCAAACAGAGTGAGAATTTTTTTTTTTACCAATGTCATCTTTTTTATTTTTAAAAAATTTAGATATCATTTTATCTTGACTATTTTATTTTAAAAAACTTATTTTAATGACAAATTCAATATTGATAAAGTGTACAATGAAAAAATATAATCAATAAATTAAATCCTATTTGCGAATTTATTGTAAATGAAAAACCATATTTGTGGATGCCACTTGCAAAAAAAAATCTCAAAAAAAAAATCGCATGCTTGCTAAATAAATAATCAACGAAATCAATATACTGCACTCTATAAAACTCTTTAGTATCAATGTTAACCTTTTTTTCTTTTTTTTTTATAATATTTTCTTTTAATTCTTGCATTAAAAATCAATTGACAAACGATACAGAGTTACCGACTAGTAAATATATAACACAAATTTCAAGATATTACAACTCTTCCCTCCGTTTTTATATTATAAACTATTTAATTATTATTAATTTATTAATATGAATTTTACAACAGGCCAGGTGACGTTCAACCACGGTTAAATCAATGAACGTTGAACCAATACATTAATCAATTCAATGATCGATCCAATTTTAAAAACATTGATATCAAAAGTGATTTATGATTAAATGATAATATAAAATTATTTATACTATCATTGTATCATCAATAAATTATGAAAATATTGTATACAAGGTATTTTAAAACATAAAATATATTTACTCTTTAAAAAATATTATCTTTTTTCACGTTAATTTTTTATATTAAAAAAAAACCCAGACAACTCCGAGTAAGGACACTAGTAAGGTAAAAAAGCAAAATGGCTTTAATTAAACACATGCTTACCCTTACTCATATATCCGGGGGAAAATTAGGGCTCAAAGGTTAACTATCAAAAATGTATACCACAAATCATTAGACAAGAAAATGCACGATTTGTAAAAGATAGCGAGAAAATGCACGATTTGTAAAATACAAAACAGTGTATACAGATCACCTACAATGGAAAATCTACTGTAGGTGAGATTTTAAGGCTGGATGGAATTCAAATTTAACTGCGAAAGTTATACTATACAGGCTTTCATTTCATCATTGTGATATAAATATTCTTTTGGTAGTTGATTTGGTCAGACTGAGTCATCAGATTCCTCAGAATCACTCCTGTCAGCTTCTCCTGCATTAGTAAGATTCTCTGGAATATCATGTTTTGGTGCAGGCTTAGGTGCAGATTTTTTATTAGCACCTCGGGCATTCTCATCCCCTTCTTCTTGCTCAGCTGTTTCCACATGTGAATTTCGGTCAAGGAAATAACCAAAGTTAAGCTTGTTTCCACTATCAGGTGGGCAACTGGGAGGAAAGGAATAAGTAAAAGGGGAAGAAATAAGCAACAGCAATGATCACAATAACTACTCATTTTAAAGAGAACAATTCAAAGTAGAGTCAAATTTGTGTTTAAGGATTGAAAATTTTGCTAAATTGCTATTTGAGACAAACAAAGATGTAAGGATATCAAGATTGTCCGCTGTTCCTCCAGCCATGATTTTGAGAAGATCTTTCTCAACACGGGAGACAAGCTCAGGCTGAAAAATGGGAAAAAGAATAAAAAAAAGTATTTATGAGAGCATATATATATATATATTAGGCAGAGAGGCATGTTAATGTGTATGTTATGTGAATGAAAACTATACATTAAGATCAGGCTCCCTGCGAAATCTACGCTTGCGAGCATCTCTCATGGGTGGAGTGAGGCCATGTCTGTACTCAATTACATCTGGAGCAGCATCACCAGATTCCCTCACCATAATCATCTGTTAGTTGGATGCAGTAACCAGTTAGAACGTTATATGAATCAAAGAGTATGATTAAGAATGAAAGAATTATTTGAATCTGACCTGACCAATATCGGCAGTCTTAATTAAAGAGTTATCATCATAAGTCTTATAGGATTCAACAACGCAAGGAAGATCCAATAGAGAAGCTGGGAATTGTTCATTCCCAATCATAAACGTACCACTTCTTCCATCCTCTCTAAATGACAAATCTAGTGACTTGTCTTCAGATGAAGAAGCATTGTTTTCATTCAGAAGACGCTCTATCCGCTCTGCCACATTAGGTGGAACTCTAAGTATGAATTGCTCCTCCATAACTATAACCATTAGGACATATTTGGAAACATTAAAATGCTAAATGATTTGATTTAGAAAACACATAATAGAAATGAACTGAAATGATTTAGAAGTCGGTAATTCAGAGATATCATTCTCAAAGTTATCATAGCAAGGAAGAAACATTCTCTATCACTTAACAAATTGAACATGGAAAAAAAATAGTTTTGTTGTAAAAAACTTAATAATAATAATGTGCAACACAACATTCATTGTCGTACACTAATAGATAAAAGCAAACTATCATAAGAACATAATATAACAAAAAGTAAGAATCTGTGTAAAAAGAAGAAATGAGAAATCCAATTTAATAGCTCAAATAACAATCGAATATTGTTATTTTGATTCAATAAAAGTGACTGATGATCATGTCCATTCAGTAATTTGCTATACAAACTAGAAGTTGCATTTAAGTTGTAGGATCGTCCTGCAGCAGCAACCTGACTTTCTAAAACCCTCAATCATAAATTTCAGACCCATCATCATTTCTCAACCCTATTTCATTTTTTATTTATGAAAAAGAAGTATAACTTACAAAACAGGAAAAGAAACGAGAAAATATTAGTATAATGTGAAAATCTCTTACAAATGAAAAATAATATTTTACCCAAAAAAAATTCTGTCGCCAAATGCCAATTTCCAAGAGAACTTTACAACCATCTGGCAAAGTCTTTTCGAATTGGCATAGAACAAAAACCCAAAGACAATATTAAGTGCACACCCCTGACGGAATAGCCAACATGTGCGTGAACTCAGTGAGAACGAAAATTTCATATAAAAAATAACTACCGTGTGAACCCAAGCACTAAAATCTGCCCATTAATCAGATGCAGCACTCAACAACGAAGTGATCCATGTTTAATAGAATTGCAAAGATATAATAGAAGAAATAAGATTAGATCTTCGATCCCTTACAATTTTGCTGGAACAGCAATTGGTATGAAAAAAGATTGGGAACAATAACGCTTGGATCGAAGAAAAGGAGACTTGGAAACTATACCTCCAAAGACGCGAGAAAGAGAGGTCTGTGAGCTGATTAGGGTTTGTAATTGTAGCGAATATTAGAGCTCTGCTTGTCACCTTCAAATGAATGTTTCTCCCAATTTCAGAAATCGGGATTGGCTGCGTGAATAGTGAAAACAAGACTAAAAGAAAAATCAAACAATAAAAAATAAATGGGCCATGATAATCTTGTCCAGTTTTTGAATGGGGATTGCTATTGGCCCATCTACATTTGTTATTCGCCCTAAGTGACACTTTTTTTTCACAAATATCCTTTTCACGAATATATGATTCCATTGTTTATTGATGAGGGTGCGAATAATGAAAATATAATTTCGTTGTATAGTATGTAACAAAATCATGTTTTTTGAAGGGGTGAAAAAAAAAATAAAAACACAATTTTGTTGCACATTATACAAAGAAATTGTGTTTCTGTTGTTTTTTGAAAGGGTGAAAAAAATGAACAAGAGAATCACGATTTTATTGTTTAATTTTTTTCGACCCAAAAATAGAACTACACTTTTGTTGCCCGTTTCCCTCTTCTTCTTCCTCTACAAGAACAAATCTAATGATGGTGGGGCACGCGAACCAAGGCAAAGAGTTGTGATGGTGCTATGGTGTTTGGACACAGTGGTGAGGATGTGCAGTGGTGGCTGGGACGATGAGGGGTCACGTGCTAGCAAATCTGAAGTTGGGAACAGCGCACGACACTAATAGTGGTGTTGCATTTAGATTTAACCGATGAGGGGGTCGCACAATGAGGTGGTGGCGCAATGAGGGGATTTGTTTAAGGTGGTGATGCAGTAAGGTCAATGTTGCACGACGAGGTGGTGGTGTGTGACCTTGGTGTTGGGATAAGAGGGAGGGTTAAAAAAGTATTTACTCACGTTTTTAAGGGCCAATAGCAAATCAATTGGAGTCAATAACAACTCTTTTTTTAAAATCTGGTGTGAATCTATTTTTTAAATGGTCCTAGGTATGCAATAACATCTAGGAGATTCAACCTTTACTTCCTACAGTCCATTTTTTGCTTTTGGCACCTCCAAAAAGACTCCAATAGATATCCCTCACTCAGGCACCTCCTATTACAAAATGGTAATTCCAAAAAAGTATTTCAAAATAGCTATTTCGAAATACGAAAATCATATTATGAAATAGTTACTCTAGAATAGGATAGCAAATTTTCCTACACCCCTTCAATTCTTCTTTTATTCACTTATTCATTTAGACTTGTCTTTGGATTAAGGAGAAGCCCGAAGAAAACCTCTCCCTCTTCAATGTTGATGTTAGGGTCCATGTTAGAGAACAAGTGGTGGTCATCAAGGAAGTTGATTGGCGAGGAGGCCTTGACGCCTAAAGGAGTGTGCAGACTCGAAGAATGGCACGACATGGATGCGCTAATGGTAGAGTCAACCTTGCAAGTAAAGTCCATCGATGCCTTCATGAATAACGTCGCGTTAAGAGGAGGTCGGAGAGGGCGAAAGCAATGGTCATGCTTAACGAAAAATTTGAGATACTGTCTCCACCAACACCACCATAGGTTCAGAGTTGAGGTGCAAGGAAAGGGAAGGGTTGCGTTAAATCACGAAGGAGAAGGAAAGGGAGCTAGGGTCAAGGACATATTTGTCCATTCACTTTTCTTATGGGGTGTAGGAACTAATTATTTTTCTCTTTTTACCTCTACTTTTATTTTGGTATTTTGGAAATTGGTTTTGGACCTTTTTTCAATAATTTTTTAAATTTAAAGAAACAAAAAATGGAAATTATTTTTGAACCTTTTTTAATAATTTTTTAAATGTAAAGAAATGGAAAATGTAAAAAGAAAAAATAACTAAGAGTACAAATAAAATTATCTTTTTAAGAATATTTTAATGTTGAAATTTAATTTGGGTTCTTATTTCACTTTTTGTGGTCCTTGGTTGCCATGTAGGATTTAAGAAATTTTTGAAGTAGTAAAACTAATTCTTAACTTACTCTTATGAAACATTTAGTACAAGAAAATTTTTGTTTCCCAAAGACTTAAAGTTAAGAAACTTTGTTTTTTGAGTTTGATTTATTTTTTAAAAAATGACATATATAGGGGGACAATGTTTCTTGAGTGTGTTTTTTAGTTATGTTTTTCACAAAATTATTTCCATGTGAAGGTGGAAACTAAATATCACATTGTTCTTCTAGTAGATCATTTAATATGATCAATAATTAATGTTTTTGATAAAAAAAAAAAAAACTAGTATGGTACCCGTGCATTCGCACGGGTAACTCGACTTGCTGCAGCCTACAATCGATTGTTTTTGTTATATTTATAGAGAAATAAAGTACTTTAAAATTTGAAATGATGAATTTTACTGGCAATTAAGAGTACCAAAGTATCAAAAAGACATGCAAATAATTGAAATGTTGAATATTGTTATACTTTCATGTTTTGTAAAGAAGTACTTGTCAATTCCTTAAGTAATCAGGTTGGAAAAAAAATGACTACATATTAGGACATGCTAGAAGGCCTATATACAAAAATCCCTCATAATAGCCTCCTCTGTTGTGTTCACATATGCCATATTAGCCTTCATTAAAATCTAATGATACATTGGTGCAAATGCACATATATCACTACTGCTACTGTCAAATTGACACCTATAAGACACTCAATTAAAAAGCACATGAATCCTAGCTCTTGATACAAAAGACCTAGCTAGAATTTTGTACATCGCCCTCTTCAAACATAATCCAATAGCCATTGTGACTGCAAATAAAAGAACAAATCACATTTGAACTATGGTTTAATTATGTAGACAATAAACAATGCAATGATTTGCATTTTAAAAATTAAATCATTTGCTTATAAGAATCAATTTGTTTAAAGCAATGGTACGAATAAGAGAATAATAAAATTTGTATTCTATATCAGAAAGTCTTGTATTGTGCAGCCACAGGAGCAACCTCGTAGCTATTTGGTTATAAAGAATCATTTGCTTATAAGAACCAATTTGCTTATAAAAAATCAAATCATTCTTTTTGAGCAGAATCTAATTGAAACCTTGTGATAAGAGCAATTAGCATAGTTTGTTGTTGCACTAAAAGTTATGAATGATAAAGCAATGGTAACGAATAAGAGCTTAATAAAATGTGTATACCATATCAAAAACCTTGTATTGTGCAACCATATGGGTAAACAATTACTTACTACTAGGGTTGAAGCATTGGAGTAGATAATCAAAACATAGGGCCATGGCCTTTTTGTTAGACCTCTTATGATGAATACAAACATATATATTCATTACTTTGTCATTGGTCCTTGATACAAAGTAAGAATAAATACACTCTTAGACAAAATAAAATATAGGGAGTATAATGCAAAAGTGTACCTCCATTTGAAGTCATTGTTACTATAGGCAATCATTGAAAACTCACAATTCAACTCACAAAATAGAGAAAGAGAATAGGAAGGAATCTTCTAGCCTTAGCCTTTTGAAGGTGTGTAAATCAATAGAGCATCACAGACTTTATATAGGCAAGGCAAGGGACACATTCATAAAATTGAGAATGTAACTGTCCCTTTAATTTGGTTCCTCCATTAAAAGTCAATAATTCAAAAAATAAAACGTGTAACAATTACATTAAATTCCTATTATGGCCACATTGATGTTTATATTCTAACATTCTCCCACTTGACTAATATATATTAATAATCTTTATTTTGACAATAAAATATGGTCATGTCTTGTCAACTTAAACTTGATATTGTCACTAAAAGTAATTATAGATGAATCATGGTGGCTATATTTAGATTAAACATTTCCTTTCATGTATTACAATATGTAACCTTTTCTTAGTGAAATATAGGATCCTAATTTTATTGATTCAATTTGAATCCTTTCATGACTAACTTAATGTGCACAATGTCATATAAAAAAACACAAATATTATTATAAACTAATAAGACCCATATGAATTACATGATTCTGAAACACTTTAGTCGACAATCCTTTTGTTAATGTATCATTAATCATGGATTCAATGTCTATGTACTTTATAGAGACTAATTCTCTCTTAATGTCTTTTCAACAACTAGAAACTTAATATCTATATGCCTACTTTGACTTCCACTCTTATTATTCTTTAAGAAGAAAATTGCAGCCGAATTATCACAAAATATTTTCAATCGTCTTTCAACAAAATTTACAACTTTAAGACCAAAAACAAAGTTCTTCAACCATTTAGCCTGTGATGTAGCTTTGTAGCAACCAATGAATTCTACTTCCATAGCGGATGATGCAACAATTGTTTGCTTTTTGCTTCTCCAAGAGATAGTAGCACCTTTGGCTAAAAAGAACATATAGCCTAAAGTGGACCTTTTAGAGTCTATTCATCCAACAAAATCTGAATTTATGTATCCTTTTATTTCTAAAACATTAGAATGCTTGTATACCAACTTATAATCCTTGGTTCCTTCAAGGTATCTCATAACCCTTTTTGTTGCTTTCCAATGTTCAAAGTTTGGATTACTTTGATATCTCCCTAGTATTCCTACTGCAAAGGCAATATTAGGGCTATTGCTAACTTGAACATGCATGAGACTTCCTATTACTAAAGCATAAGGAATACTTTTCGTCTCTTTTTGTTATAATCTTGTTTGGGAACCTTGATTGAGACTAAATTTTTTCCCTTTAACTATAGTTGTAGCAATTGATGACAATTCTGCATATTAAATCTTTTCAAAACTTTTTCTATGTAAGCCTTTTGAGATAATCTCGATGTTCTTAGAGATCTATCTCTATGAATTTCTATTCTAATGACATAGAAGGCTTCACCCATATCCTTCATATCAAAGTTTTGTGAGAGGAAATTTTTGGTATCATGCAAAAGACCCAAGTCACTACTTGCAAGTAAAATATCATATACATATAGGACTAAGAAAATAAACTTACTCCCACACACTTTAAGATACATGCATTGGCTTACAACATTTTCCTCCAATCCATATTTGGAGACCACATTATGAAACTTTATATACCATTGGCGGCATGCTTGTTTTAGCCCATATATAGATCTTCTAAGCTTGCAAGCTAAGTGGCTTCCCTTTTTGGCTTTCAAATCCCATAGGTTGAGACATGTACACTTCTTCCTCAAGATCCTCATTTAAGAATGTTGTTTTCACATCCATTTGATATAGAAACTAGAATTTGCATTAGTTGCAGGGTTTTCCATACCAAATAATTTGTTGTATTCAATTATTTGTTAATATCACAATTAAAGTCTTTAAGGTGTGTATGTCTTTTTCTCCACAACAAAATTTGAAAACCCAACCAAAATGCCAATTAATCAGAGGAAAAATAGAGAAAAGCAACCAAAACAACAATCGTTCTTCGAAATAGGAAAACAAATAATTTCAACAAAAAAGGGAAACGAAACGGCATAGGCAACAAAATTGTTAAGAAATTATGCAATTTGGGGGTAAAGGTTACAAATAGAAACCCCAAACTAAATCGAAACAGTGTTTCCTGCGTTGCTCCTCACGACGATGATGAATGAAGAACGTTAGAACAAAACAAATTTACTTTTGGTTGTAGTTGACCTATAAAATTTTGATAGGTTTATGTATTTTTGCAGTACCGATAACAGAAAGTAAGGCCAAAAACAAGAAGTGGGATATGCTTCTTTTTTAATGTTAGGGGACATTGGGTGTTGTCATTTTATTTCACGTTATATTTAACTTTGCCTGTTAGGATTTTATATTTTTGTTTTATGATTATGATGAAATAAATATCATAAAATAAATTATAATAAAAATTAAATAATAATAAAATAATTAAGTAAAACTAGAAATACTATATTTGGATAGTAATATTGATCTTAATGAATGAATGTCTAGGTTTGGATTTGAAATTCGCTCAATTTTTCTCTTGTTCATACCCAATTTACTAATGTATTTTATCTTAACTCCCACATGATCGCAGATTCTAAACTACTTGTTCGATACCCAGTTCCTTGAACATACTGACATAAGCAATCAATATTAATAGTCAAGAATTAGGGAGACTTAACTAAGATTATTCTATCCCTAGAGATAATCTCAACTAAGTACTTGATTCATGTTCGGGTTTCTACAAGATTTGTCAAAGCGCAACTTAATTCCAAAATTCATCTATAAGATGGTCAATCAATTAAAACATTAAGTACAAAAACAAATAAAGAACTCAAGATGAAATATTGAATTTATAGAATTAAAGCGAAACAATGTTCATCCCTTCCTCTCCTATGTGGGAGGAATTGTACTCATAAAAATAATACTATAAAACCTAGAGTATCTAATGGAATAATGGAGACGTCTAGAGGGTAGAAGTCTAAAATATAATTCTAAAAATGTTTGGGACTTCTACACCGTTACAATGAATAGATAGTCTCATATTTATAGAATTGTAACTAAGTTTAATCAAGGAGATAATCACAAGAAATTACAAATAAATAATATCTCTAATTAATTCAAGTAATTATCTTCTTTTTCAGCTGATTTATCCTTGAAAAATATCTTACTCTTGATTTTCCGTGCTTTTATCTTCAATTTTCACAATTTCTCCTTCCTAAACTTTCTACTAATTCCGGACCTCCAGAGCTTTGGCCAGAATGACTTGTTTTTGCTGAAAAACTATAAAATAATTCATTAAAAATAACTAGAACATAAAATTCTACTTAAGACAAAGTATAATTTGAATTTAAATCTAATTTGATTTAAAACAATGCCTAAAGTTAATTAAAATGTCAAATAAACATAACAAAATGCATATAAAAATCTGATAAATTTGACATTTATCATTGGGTAAGGAAGAAGTTTGTTTATGTTTTGAAATCATGATTGAATATGTTTCTTGGAAATGAATAAATTTTGTTTGGTTGATCATTAAGAATCTTTAAATAAGTTTCCAACGAATCAAAGAGTGACACCATATTTTTACTTATTATTTTAGTTATTTATCATATTATATAATTTAATAAAGAATATCAGAATATTAAAAGAAAACTAAGATTCTTATCTTCCTGAAAAAATTTCATGAGAAACTAGTTAAAATACATTTCTAAGAAACATCATTTCTCAATAATTTTATTTTTTAAAAATGAATATCAAACATGAAAAACTAAGTTTCCTAACCTATGATTTTAAAAAAACAAAAAATTTCTCTTCTACGAGACGCTCCTTAAAGAAAGTAGTGGGATGTGAGGCTTTTTAGCCAATGTGAGGACTTTTTTATTTAAAAAAAAACTAATAACAAATGACTTTTTATTGGTAGGTATAAAATTCAAATTTTAATTGTTCTATCTTTAGTTCAGTCTTGTATTTATATACATACCACATGTATCTTCTACATTTGAAGTATTCAAGATGTTGCATAAAACTAGTAAACCGTAAAGTTCTCTCTATATTTAACCCATACAGAAGACTCCAACTTAGACATTTAATTTATTTAAACTTTCATCTTAGTCCCATTAAAATCCAATAATATGTAGGATAAGATGCGACTAATTCAATTTATTTTAATAATATTTCAACATTAATATTATATAATAAATATAAATATAAAATTTAAATTAAGATATGCTAATAAATTATAGTGTTATATATAGCGACATTAATTATTTTATAACATAATTAGTTTATTAGCTCAGTTGGTTAGAATATCGTGCTAATAACACAAAAGTCACAGGTTCGATTCCTGCATACGAATTGGGAAATCCATAAGCCTCATACAGATTGGGCCAATCTGTACGAGGCTTACAAATTGACCAATTTATAAGAGACTTACAAATAGGACCATCCGTATCAGCTTTACAAAAGGGCAAAATTGGAATTACCCTGTTCTACTGGGTGTACCAGCAATTGTGTTGGGTGCACAAAGCAATGCCCCAAACCATTTTGTTTTATCATGGGTTTAACTGCTTGTCCGCCGAGGTGGTTGAGGTTTTCCTGTGCAGAATCGATATTCAGTGGGCCAGATAGGGAATTATCCACCGAGTGTTGCTAGGTGCACCCAACATTTTTGATGGTGCACCCAGCACTTGTAGTGAAAAGGCCGTAATACCCTTGACTTATTTTTTAAGAAATTAACGCGAGACTCTCTCTCTCCCGCCCCGCCTGCGTTTCCGCTTCTTCTTCCTGCGGTTTTCTTCTGTTCTTCCTCACAGCCTTTCTGCTTCTTCTTCTTGCATTAACGTGAGACTCTCTCACGTCACCGGCGTTGCCATTTTCGTTTTCTGCTTCTTCGTTGTCGTTAAGAGGAGGTTGCGAGAAAAGGTTCTTCTTCTTCTTTGTTGAGGAGCTTGCCACCATTGTTGCCGTGAATAGGAGGTTGTCGTGGTGCATTGAGGAGGCTTCCGTGAAGAGCAACGCCGTCGTCCATCGTCGAGGGAGCTTCGTCACCATCCACCATCGAGGTAAGCGTCGTGACCATTAAAAAAAAAAGTGCATAAGAAAGAAAGAGGACATTTGTCCTAACCATTGTCAATAGGTTTTCTTTCCTAGACCAAACTCTCAACCGCTTGGACTACCTGCCAACTTCACCTCCTTGTCTCACCTTCTCTTCTCTTTTTTTTTTTGTTACTCAATTCTTGAAAGTGAGAGATAATCATCATGGTGGAGTTATTCTTGGTCATTTTGGAAGCTACAAAAAGAAAGAAAGAAAACATGGGTTCTGCTTCAAGAGTTGAAAGTAGCAACTACGATTACTACTTTAAGGTTTTGTTGATTGGTGATTCTGGTTTTGGCAAGAGCAGTCTTCTTCTCAGCTTCATCTCCAACTCTAACTCCATCAATGACCTCTCCCCCACCATTGGTACTTTCTTTCTTTCTTGCTTAGGAAAATGGAACTAGGTGGCATAGGATCATATATACCACGTTCTTGCAAATTCAAGAACTGTTCCTCTCAAAGGAAACCCTAGGAACTGAGCCACTACCAATTGTATGAGGAATGACATATATTCTGCTTGGTAAATATGGTGCATACCTCTAATACATGCAGTATTATAAATGTACCAGGAATGGCATATATTCTGGTTGGTTTGATAGATTTTTAATAGTCTAAAATTTCTAAAAAATACACATTTAAACTAAACTTTTCAAATACATAAATGTAATGCTGACAACTTTGCAAATAAATAATAGACTGAATGACAGCCCTACAGTCAATGAAATCCTGACAACTTGTGTGACTTTGAGTCGATGAAATTTGCGTTAGACCAATGAAATTTGAGTGAATGAAATTAGTGATGGAATTTGTGGTACTGATTTGCAGATCATGGTTAGGACCAGAGGATTAGATCGTGCCTTAGGTCACGTTACTAGTAGAGGAGATCATGATGATTCCGATGATGCTCCGCTGCATCGACGGCCTACCACATCCGCACAAGGCAGCGAGTACCTGTGACTGTGGCGCACGATGAGCCAGTGCTCCCTACGCCAAATGTAGAGGCTGACGTATTTCCGGATGACCCGATGGCACCAGCTAATGTAGAGGACATTGGGCCAAATATTCCTGATGACACAGGCGCCCAGGCTGCAGAGGATGAGGATGAGGGATTTCTGGGGGGTCCGAGCGACCCATCCGTGTAGACCCAGTATGCGAATCACATTGCTTGCAGCGTATGGATGAGAGAGGTATTTATAATATTTATTTTTAGTTACTTGTTAGTTATACTTAATGATTGAAATTAGTTTTCCTTTAAATGATGATTTTAACGAATTTTGCGTTCCTTTATACTTCAATTCAGGAGCGTCCTAAGTTGAAGTTATCCTCTCACGGGAGGAAGGTCCATAGTTTAGGCAGACCTGTCCCTACCATTGAGGGACTAGTTGCTGGGACAGGACTAAGTCCTCTGATCACGTGTTCGGTAGACACTGGCGATCGGGGACTTTTGTCCTCGTTTGTCGAGCGGTGGCACCGGGAGACGTCTTGTTTCCATCTCCCCGTGGGAGAGGTGACGATCACGCTGGACGACTTCTTGTCGCTTCTGCATTTGTCCGTGGTTGGTGACTTGCACGCCTTTCAGCCCTTGCACGTGGATGATGCGGTTCAAATGCTGGTGGACTTATTGATGGTCTCTGCAGAGGCTGCCAGGGCTGAGACAGGGCAGTGTTGTGGACCGTACGTACGGCTGCAATGGGTACGTGATATCTATGAGCGCCGATGCCAGGCAGGTCATTGGACAGTTGCGGCTCGCGCATATCTTCTTCATCTTTTGGGTTGCATTCTGTTTGCTAACAAGAGTGCAAGCAATGTTCATGTTGTGTATTTGGAGGCCCTTCGTGACCTCAGTCAGACCGGGAGGTACGCCTGGGGAGTAGCTGCACTGGTGCATATGTACGACCAGTTGAACGATGCTTCTATCAGTAGCAGCCGACAGCTTGGCGGTTACATCACACTGCTGCAGGTAACGAACATGTTTTTCATTTGTTGAGGTTCGACAATATTTAACTTTAAATTATTTTAGACTTATTAATGTTTATCATTTTGATGTTACCTTTGTAGTGTTGGATATACGAGCATTTTCCCTCAGTCGGGGAATCCACTGCTGATTAGGACTACGATGAGGATTCATCGCGTGCCTGTAGGTGGATTGCTATGAAGAAGATCGTGAAGAGCATACGTACACCGGCATACATGGAGTGCCTGGACCGACTCCGGATTCCGGATGTCTGTTGGATCCCATATAGGGAGCACCGACCGGTCCGGGACTTCCATATGATTTCATGCTATTCCGATCTCTTGCGCTGGGGGCCCGTTGCTATGTATTACTGGCCAGAGAGGGTCATGCGGCAATTTGGATACATCCAGACCATTCCTGCTCCGCCTATCGATTCAAGGATGTCGTATGATGATATACACAATAGGTGGATGCACTATTCGGATCATATGATTCTAGCAGGTGAGGTGTGCGTTGTGTCAGGTCAGTGTGTCAACGACTACATGGACTGGTTCTTCCGCATCTCGCATCCTTTCATGACACCAGGCCAGGCATCAGATCCTCTGCCAGATGGTCATGCTCCGCAGGCTCGAGTCATCCCTCAGGCCTCAAAGACAGATATCCCTCACGTGCTGGAGCCAAGAGCACCATCGACATCTGCGAGGCTTGCTGTGGAGGAGCCTAGACATGCAGTGGTAAGTAATACTAATAATTTATGCCATTTACATCAATATTTTCATAATAATTTGTGTAATCTGTTTGTTTTGTATTTAACAGGAAGTTTGTCATGGGATTGCTGAGAGGTTGGAGCGCCATCTGAGCCTAGGGGTGGTTATGTCAGGCTCATCGACACATGAGGTGATTGAAGAATGCCTCAGGATGACCAGAAGTGTCACATAGCACCAGCTAGTATATGTTAGGTCTCGACGCAGGCAGCGCACGGATCAGGCGTAGTTTATTTACATATTTTATATTGACATTCGATGTATATACAGATATTGTACTTGAACTCATTTCATTAGTAATGTTGGTTTTATTTATTTCCATTAGTAATGTTAGTTTTATTTATTTCCATTGATCGTGTATTCCCTTTGCCTAATCTAGCTTATAAAATTTTATAATTTTATTCTATCAAATTAAAAAAATGTTTATTTTTAATTTCTCTCCTGAGATAAAAATCCGTATTTATATTTTATAATTTTATAATTAGGTGTAACATTTATATTTTATTTTAAGAGACTAAAAAATAAAACCTTATAATTAGACATATATAATACTAAAACACTACTAACTTTTATAGGTAATAATATATATATTTTAAGCAAAAAAAAAATTAAAGGTAATAATATATAATTAAGTCATACACTAGTAAGTCTTTTACAACAAGAAAAAAATGTATTTTACTAGTTGTACTTGTATATTGCATCATATTATGGAGGAGGCTATTAAAGAACACTAGATTCTTGAAACCAAAAGCTAAATTCATAAACGAAATAAGAAAAATCAAAGAAGAAAATTGGTCAAAATTGTGAAAGATTGATGGGGTTCCCGTTCCATCATAAATTAGAGCAAACAAATTTAGTGTATTTTCATCACAATCATATATAAACATTGGATTCAATCCTTGATTCTGTGGGCAAAGTCAAAAAATAAAATATAACCGAATCAGTAAGCACCTTCTACCAAATCCGTTTTAAAGTCTGTCATAAATCTTGTTAATTTGTTAGATAAAATAGAGAGAGAAAAATGAAAATGACTTTAACCAATTGCCTCCTTTTCTCTTTTTTTTTATTAGGTGTCAAATATATTTATGATTTACACAAATTACGTTTGTATGGTAAAAATTAGTGATCACAAATACCAAATCGATGAATCTTATATTTTGTCGAAAAAAAAAAACAAATACCGAATCAAATGTGTAGATTAATTAGTGTAAACCGTAAAATTGCTTCAGTTAAATTAATAATTTTGAGTTTAAATCTGGAATTTAAATATATAATTATATTAAATACTTGAATGAAAATTTTTACTATTTATAAAAGTTCTATCTAACTTAAATATATTTATAAAAGTTATATCTAACTTAAATATATTTACAAAAGTTATATCTAACTTAAATATATTCAATGGATGAAAACTCATGGTCTAAATGCAATATTTAACTTTGAAGGGAGCTGGTATCATAGGGTTAGTGAAACACAATTAGAACTTTCATAATGTTATTCATCACATGTTAAGGGAGAGAGCATGACTAGCAAATCCACATCCAACTACTCAAACAGTACATTAACTTCAACATAGTCGAACGAAATTAAATTTGCATCAAATACTACAACTAACTCATGCTAATTTTGCGACAAGGACAACTCGTCTTCTATTTCCGGTACAAGTTTACTGAAAACAACTAAAATTTCTATTGGCCCAATCTTTTTCCAGTAGTTAGACTTAATCAACACCTTCATCACGTCATCGTTGGTTTTGAGTTAAATTATTTCGAATTTGATAACTTTTTCTAAATACTCACGGTGACTTGGTTTCCGAAAAAACAATCACCTTACCATTTGTGTTTCATCAATACCATAAGGGGGAATCCCAGTAGGCGCAACTTGCTTGATCAAATCCTTCAATTCATCCATGGTACATCCGGTGGGAATGTCAAACTTTTTGGGATTTTTTCTTGTGAACGAGTAACCAACAAACTCATTTTGGCGTGACATGTTCCACCTCCCATTGTAATATAGCAGGGCATCATGAGTAGGGGTCATAGTAGCTTGAAGTAAGTTTAAAATACCATCTGGGGTTCTAGCAATGTTACATAATAACTCAATCAGACCAACAAACAAAAATTCATGATTACACATTAAAATTGTGTTAACACCAGCATCATCTTTCAGTTGCATACATTGAAACCGAAATTGATTACCTGCATATGTGAAAGGCTGCCGGTAGTAAATTTCATCCAAAAATTGCTTGTCGGTTAGCTTAAGGGTATTGTGTATTCTGGTTTTTAACGTTTGAAAATCACACCCGTTAGGTACTCGAATGGGAACTGGAGTGGAAATTTGAAAGGAAACACCACTGTCGTTGTGAACAATGGATCCATTTGGAAAAATAAAACCTAATGTGGAGTTCACAACTGTCTGACTGCTTGTCCCTCCCAAGAATGTCATAGTTTTTTTTGTAAGAGTTGGATTACGACTGAAACTTGTGATTTTTTACAGTGTTAGGCTGTGTCATATATATAGATGAGTTTTAATATTAGTGCTGCATTTTTTAAAGATTAAAAATACGCATGCACATACTTTCTATATGTATTGTCAACTACACCAATGATGTGACATGCTTTAGCTTGCATCAGATCTGCATGTGTAGTCATGCTATGCAAGATCCTTTCACGCGTTTTATATTAATGCAGACAACAATTTATCATACATGTTTTTTCACAATGTGTTGTCAACTCAGACAACGATATATCATACATGCTTTTTTAGAATTAAGTAATAATTTTGTTGTGGACGTAACAAATAAATGTGAATATCCAATTCAAAACGATTAGTCATTATAAATTACATGTTCAATCATCATTTATGTCAACATAGTCTCTCTTGAACATCACGAAGCTCTTGTAATGCTGCATTATGCTAATATATGGATTTGGCCACGGCTTCGCCTGAGGATGACAATTGCTAGACCATAACAATGCTATAGGCGGCAAGGGACAACGTTCTTTTAAATAAACCTGTTGTACATGCGAAAAAAGTGTTAACTCAATCCTACAAAACTCATTTCATAAATATAAAAAAACACTTCATATCTACAATGTACCTCAACAAAATGATTGTCATACACATGACCGATACAAATTATACGATGCAATGAAGAATTTGCCAGCGGTTGACTTCTAAGAGGAAAGAATGTCGTGCTTTGTTGTTTAGACAAGGATACAATGATTACTTTATACCTTGATACAATGACATGTCCCATGTTCGTTATATCCATCCACTTATCCGTAGTCACCTAAATGAAACAAATATACATGTCAAACTTAATTTCAAAGTTAAGTCTTAAAAATCAAATACATAAATTACATACCTTGGTTAACCCATCAACAAGTAATGACATCCTTAATTCCTCAAATTTCTCCGTGCCACCAAAGAGCTTGATATAATCTTCTAAGAATTTGGCAAGTTCTTTAAGCTGATGGTTGCGGATATCCATAGTTACCATCAGCTTTGACATCAACAATCTTATCAATGAAGTCGTGCATAAATGGTTGAAACTGATCCAACATGGGCATCACCGTTCTTCGATTCGGTTGCTCAGAGGATGATGCAGTACGCCTCACCGACGAATTGCTATTTTGCATAGATTCAAAGGCATCTACATACTCCCAGTAAGATGGATCGCACTTTGTTGACCTTGGGTTCCTGTTCATAGCTTTCTTCGGTACCCCCTTTGTGTTAACCTTTGCTGGAGGAGGACACATCGAATTCTGATCAGGGTATGCAATTTCCCAAAGTTTAGTCTTCAGAGTAAACTTGCCACAAACATCAAGTTCTTCGAATCTTTTGGATATTGTTTCCATTACTTCCTTGATGTTGACCTCGGGCTCAAATAACCCTTGGTCTAAAAAACTGAGTCTCCTCCAGAACATATGGATTGAATCCAGTGGGATGCAACCACCAACATATTTGGATAGCTCACAAGCACAAGGAAGACCAAGTGTGGTTCTCACCATGCAACCACAACTTGAGGGATTCTTGCCAGCATAGTCAACATGCTCTAATTCAGCAACAATCTGATTTAAAGGATACCTTGAAACCATTCCAAGAAGCCTCCTGTATAAGGTTTTTTTGAACACATGTCCAATGACATATGTACTTGTTTCAAATGATGCTTTAATCTCTGTGTGCTGTAACGTAATCATGTTGTTCATGGCATCCCACACACTGCATAAGTCTCCAAGGCTATTTTGTAACAATCCTTTTAAAGACGAGTGAGCAGATTCAACCCTACATTTCAAATACACAAATAAAAATAAACATATATAATAATACAATTCCATCAATTCATCAACGTTAATAGAAATAGTTGAACAGTTTCATACCTGTTTGTTGTTGTGTTTCCTAAGTGCATCACCTTATTAGTCCAAACAGAAACAAAATTTTCCTTGTGTGGTATTATCCATGTTTCCTTGACATAGTCAACAAACATTGACCAAGGTGTGCAAGCCATTTCGAACTTCTTCAGGCATTCATCAAACTCCTGTTCTGAAGGACAATCAGTCAGACATCCCCAGCAATCCATGACATAATCCCAAACATTTTTTTGCACAATTAGTGATTTACATTTGGCCTTCACATTCTTGTTTATGTGAAAGCTGCACAACAAATTTGTACATTCAGGGAATATAACCTTCACTGCATTCATCAATGTTTGGTCTCTGTCAGTAACACTAACTCCAGGGAGGGCATCACACTTTAAAAAAAAGGCCTCGGAAGCGTTGTCAAGCCTAGACCAAATTATTAACGCGTTCACCCTCCACATATGCAAAACCGATAGAGAATGTCATCCCAGTCGGTGTCACCCCAACAAAATCGAACAGTGGGAGTCTGTACCGGTTTGTTTTGTAGGTGTTGTCTATCAAAAACACCAAATTACATGCGTTGACTAACTTCACTGCATCAGGGTGACACCAAAAGATACCACAAACCACGTCTTCATCCTTTATTCTGTGCCAATGAATATACTAATCACATTCAAGAAGTTTCATCAGATGTTGCATTTCAAGATCGCTTCCTCTTATGGAAGAACGAAATACACTTCTTGCATTGTATATCTATTTAATGGTCGTATAGCTATTGGCATTGTGTTCCTTCAGAGTTAGCAGAATGTTTCTTAGGTTCACCATGGACTTCGTCATATCAGCAATAAGTGTTTTTTTAGCTTTAGTCAATCGCCTCGCATGTGGATGTCCAACTAATGACTTGGCCAATTCATGATTATGCACTCCACAAATCAACTTCACCATTCAGCCTTCTCCTCCAACCACTGGCTTGCAACGAAGCTTGAAGGGACACCCACATTTCCTAGTCTCAGTGTCTCTTCAGATAAATTCTTTTTTCCTACATCTATACTCGCCACTCCTTTCACAGCCAATTAACACAAACGTAGTCCTTCCTCTACTACCTATGTTTGTATCCGACCTTAAAATCACCGTCACAAATCTGTTTTCATGAGCAACGAATCGAGCCCACCGCAAAACATCTTCTCGGCACTCAAACACCTACAAAGCAATCCACATAATTTAAGTTTTTTACCAGTATTCATTTTATTAAATCTGTGACAAACATTAACATTATAACCTGAGAAGTATTGAACGCATTAGAACAATCAACATATGGTTCATTCGCACCACATGCTTCTTCATTTTCATAATCCATATCTGCTTGTTCAGACATTATTTCATACATCCACTCATCTTCGTTCATCTAACCAACTCAAACAAAAATTGGCCATACAAACAAATTAATAATTTTAAAAAAATGAAAACTAAATTCGAAAAACATCAAATTTTAAAAATAGTTACTCTTGCGGATCAAGTTGATCCGTAAGTAATCCGTACGTTCGCGACACAGCCACCACCTTCTGTGTACCTCGTTTGCCGCCGCTGACCACCGCAACGCACCTTCACCTTCACCGCACCTAACCGTTCACAATGAACCAACGAACCCGAGACAATGCCGCATGAAAACCACAAAAATAGAGAAAAACAGCGAACAAAAATGACAGTTGTGTGAAGCGCAAGAAAAAAAAGCTTTTATAATGAAAAAAAAGGCCAGGGGCATTTTTGCCATTTATAAATTTTACTAGGAGCACCAGCAAAAATGCTGGGTGCACCTAACAACACTCTTATGCACCATGCCAAATACCTATCCGGTATACATATTAAACCCTTGAAACATCATGTATACAAATTCAAAACAGAATGTGAAAATCTGTTCCTGCTTGAAAGAAACAAATAAGGGTACATTCAGACAGTAAAAGTCATAGTACACTTCAACAATCCAACATTCAATATATGAGGAGACGTCACAACTTCATTCCTTGACCAAATTCTTCAATAGTTTTGGTGGCTAGTGTCAGGACATCTACAAAAGCACTAAATGATGCCCGAAGAAATCTGGCTTCTGTTGCCTCAAAGTGCCTGAATAAGAAGGATTGAAAGGAGAGAGGAGGTAAGGTTCACACATTCGGCATGCCCTTGAAGCTAAATTAACTAATGACAGCAGCAAATGAATCCTTTTAGATAAAAGTCAGCGTAAAATTAATGACCAACAGAAAGTGCTCACATAGCAGATATATTTAAAATTGTAGTCATTATCATAATGTCTTGATGAAAAAAACAATTGCAATTAACCCTAACATGATGCAGATACTCGGGTATCTATAGATAGCAGCATTTCATACACAATTGATGGCTAAAAATTGATTACAATAAAAACTTCACTTGAGTTATCAAAACCATGTGTTTTATATCCTAATATCCTAATTTACTCCAAAGAACAAAATAACATTTAACCAGCAAATGATGCACTATTAAACCGACCATAAACTCATTTACAAAATCTTTCAACTATTAATACCAAAGAGGATACTCACACTTATAGCTTTCCATCAGACACTGTCATTAGTCGTTTTACTTTATCAGGTTGCAACTGCACAAGGCACAAAATTATATTAAAACTAGTTGAAAACGATTGGTAAAGCATTGGAAAGCTCATGTCTTCAGACAATCACCTCTTTGTCAACTGCTAAGGCAGCATACACAATGGAAGCATTCTCCTCCGATCCAAAGTCCATTTCCATGTCACTGTAATTGTCATTCCATTTTTTATAACAGGCATTTCTTAGTATTAATTTCAGTAAACAAGGAAAACCTCAGAATTTTTAAAGCAAGCTTTTTTCATGGTAGTGAATCTTTCAAGTTCAAAAGAATTTGCACATAATTGATGTACATATATTCACCAGATCAGATGATTCTTAAAAATAAATTGTTAATTTTATACAGAGTTCCAGGCCTAAACAAGACTTGGACAAATTGTTGAATACAGGTCAATTGGATAAGAAAGCTTATGATTTAGGTAATTCATTTCAAAAGGTAACAAAAGGGAGTAAGGGAGGGCAATTTCTAATGCTCACTAGACAGATTGGTTAGGAAGCTAACAGGAATATAGTGAGGAGTGTCTGACAAGCATGCTTGGGTAATCAGTTTGTTGACAGGGGTTAGTTTTTTCTGAGAAGCCTAGGGCTCTGTTTTTTTTTTTTTGTAAGAACTTTGACCCGGTACCTTATTGGAATTGAATAACACTTATACTAGTTCTTGTTCCTGGTGTTTAATCAGTTACAGAATCCTAATTCTATAATTTCATTAGTAGTCCAAGAACTAGGGCACAAAGTCAAATGCAACAGCAAAAAAAAAAAAAAAGAAACTGAGAAATGCCAAGGGCCTAAGCAAATTCAAAACCGCTCTAACATTCAATTATTATATTATAATTTAAGCTAAAATATGTTTTTCGTCCTCATAAATATAGAAATATTTGGAATTTATCCCTACCAAATTTTTGGTATATTTTTCATCCTTCCAAAATTTAAATGTTACTTTTTAGTCTGGATGTAGGTTCAAGTAACATTTGAGCCTACTGTATGCTAGTGTAGATAATGTCAATTTTTTTTAAAACTTTTTTACATTGTTTATAATTATAATCAATGTAGAAAACGCTATTCTACATTGACTATAATTATAACCGATATAATAATTCCTCAATTCCTTAATTCTCCTTGCCGCTGCCTCAGGCATAGCACCAAACCCGGCACCATATGCGTGTCTCTGTTAGCACTACCAAAAACCTTACATCTTAATGCCAAAGCTATTACTCACAAACCCAGCACCACAAGTGCGTTTAGTTTCCCCAATACCTCTCAATTGATTCTCGAAGCATGAAAGAAGATAACAAAGAGTAATATTGTATGTGTAGTGTAGTGAATTGAAAAAAGGAAAATATAAGAGGTATCACACTTTTCAATCATCAATCACATTACACAAGAATCACACACTCTGATCAAGACATGATAAAACATCAATTTAATAATAAATAATTAGCAAGCGCATGAGACAGTTATGCTAAGACTCAAGCCTATATGCAATGTGGTACCATGTTAGTGAAAAACCACCCTGGGGCGCTTAGGTGTACATAACAAGACGCACCACACAATGGGTTTGTCAGGTCACTCTTACTAAGTAAAATCATAGGGAGACCAGTCAGGGTCACGATGTTTTGCGAGAATGCTTCAACCATATGGGATCAGCATAGGCTTAAAGGAGCACTCAAACCTGGTGACCCCCAAGGCCTACACTCTGAAGAGTCCGTCAGGGCCTCTCCCTCCTAATTCAAGTCCAACCCCTAAAATCATTTTAGCACACAGACTCTATCTATGAACTGTACAAAACACACGACTCCTCAATTGTTCTCAAAATAGTTTTAACTCGTCGCCCTTTAAAGGTCTTAGCATTAACTTGTCGCCCTTAAAGGGACTTAACATTAACTCGTTGCCCTAAAAGGGACTTAACATTAACTCGTCACCCTAAAAGGGACTTATAGTCGTGTGATTGTACAATTCATAGTTCATAACTCAATGCACACAACATCTCAATCACGTACATACTCAGTTTATCACATACACTTGATCTGAATCACAATGGTATAATCTCAATAACAATACTATAATCTCAAAGCATCATGTTATTCCACAATTCATCACATATTTCATTCATAGACACTTCTCCTGAATTATACAATACCCACGATCTCACACTCGTGTTTTCAAACATGTTTAACACATTGCGCTACAATTTAACACTGGTTCCTAAATAAGAAACCTACAATTTCTCTTTAACACTGCACATCAACACTTTTTTTTAATATTAAACACTGGTTGGGTTATTGTACAATTCACAGCTCACAATGTAATCATTGTCACATAAGTGTTAAACACACACTTATTTACAACCAAATATTATTCCCACAATTTAACATCTCATAACTCATATACACATCACACAATAATCATATTTACATGACACAAAACATATATATATATATATATATATATATATATATATATATATATATATATATATATAGTAAATCTAGCTACATTATTTTTAATAAAAAGAGTTTTTATAATAATTAATTTAATGTTACATCAAAAGAAATTACCACTAGGCATTAGCCTTACAATTTTATTTAATTTATTATTTTAGTATTACAATAAATATATACACACAACATGTTGATCATCATCATGGAAAAATATAGAATAAGACAATAATTCATATAAAATAAGTCATTAAAATAACACTATTTAGAATATAATTCATGTTAATAAAAAGAGTTCAATTTTTTTTAAGGGTTACACTCAACACAAGAAAACATTAATTTCACGACAATTTCTCATTGGATATCAAATGGTTCATCAAACATATATAATTCATATATAATTCACAGTTAAAATTATAAGGACAAAATAAAAATTGCAGAAACACCCAAAAACCCATTCCAATTGATACTTTAAGGATCCTTATACATGTTCTCACTAATCCCCAATTGTGAATAACTCATCATTTACCTCTAAGCGGGCTCACGTGTCTTCTGACACCAATAGCGGCATCTCTAGTGGTTCCCGATTCCTTCAATTTTTCCTCCGACTGCTCTGATAGAGTTCCCAACATCAGCGAGACAGAGAAGGGATTGAAGCCTCCACTTATACTGTCTTCGTGAGAGTCCTTTTTCTCTCTCCTTGGATATTTTCTCACCAATCCCAACGGTGAAGGTGTGTGGAATTGAATCACGAACCATGTATCAAAATTTCATGAAAATCCAACGGTTTACGAAACTGGGATCATAGTTTTACTGAGACTGTTCTGGGTTTTTGCGGGAAAAGAAAAAGTTACGGTGCGAAGGATATTTCTCTTAGCTCCAACATGTTTTTGCAATTCCCAACGGTGAGAATGCCCAGAATTGGGTTTCTAACGTGTTTCTAAAATTTCACAATGATCCAACGGGGAATGAGTCCGAGATCGTCATTTTTTTGAGACAGGTTTGGTGGGCTATGAGAAAAAGAAAGAGTTTTAAGAGGAGAAAAGAGAAAAACGAAAATGAGGCAAAGAGGAGGCACCTGACTTAACATAGTTATTTATACCTAGGGTACTCAGCCTATTATTTTCTCTATATTTATTTATTTATTTTTACTAAAAAGTTTTTTAAATTAGTTTACGAAAATTGGGATGTTACAAACAACATGTAAAATACACGAAAAACTTGGGTCAAAGAGAGACACAACCTGATCAATCACACACAAGAATCTTTACTTGAGTGAATGAGTCTCTTCTTGATCTCGCAGGTAATCACAACTCACTTTTTACCATGAAAGCTTCAGAAAAACCAAAGTCTAGAAGTTTTGAGTCGCACACTTATTCTAAGCACTTTCTTTTCTATCTTTTTCCTTCAAAAGTGAGAACACGAGGTGGTTATTTATAGAGAAAATGGTTATAACCTCTTATAATCGATTAAATATCCAATGTGATCAATTATTTTAAAGAAGTAATCAATTATATTATCATTTCAATCGATTAAAGTATTCTTCCCAACATCTGAAAAACTTTCAAGAACAGTGTAATCGATTTGATTATTGATGTAATTGATTAAAGTGTTCTTGATAACTTCTGGGAACACCTTTAAGAATGAAGTAATCGATTACGATCATCTGGTAATCGATTAAAGTAGAGACTCGTGAAAAATCAGACATGGTCTCAACTAAACTATATAATTGATTAAACCGAAACTAGAATTTCTCTGCAAGCTACAAATACTTGTGTAATCGATTACGATAAGCCTTGTAATCGATTCAAACAGAGTTTTATGCACTGAAGAAGTTTCTAACTTTAGAAACAACCTTCGTACCTCTATATGATGATGCATGATATACATATGAAGAGATAAAGACTAAGATGTAACAATCAATAGAAATGCCACTCAAAGAGTTCGACATGTAAAAAGACAAACTTCTTCAAGCTTCAAAGCTTAGTCTTCATGTTGCTCTCCTTATCTCTAACAGACAACAACAACAAGCTCAGATGAATAGAATGTCAAAGATGGAAGATACTTTAACTCAGTTTATGCAAATGTCCATCATAAACCAGAAGAACACTGAGGCTTTCATAAAAATCTTGAAATTCAGGTTGGACAACTTGCAACACAACTCTCTGAGCATGGAAGTGGATCTTTCTCAGTGAACACACAAGTTAACCCAAAGGAACAATGTAATTCAATTACAACAAGGTGGGGGATTGTGGTTGATTTGAAGGATAATGGTGAGAAAAAGAATAAAGGAGTTGAAAAAGAAAAAGTGAAAAATGTAATTCATAAACCAGAAGAACACTGAGGCTTTCATAAAAATCTTGAAATTCAGGTTGGACAACTTGCAACACAACTCTCTGAGCATGGAAGTGGATCTTTCTCAGTGAACACACAAGTTAAAAATGATGAAGTGGTGACTAGTGAAAAAATGGAAGAGAAAGTGGTAAGTGAAAAAGAGAAGCAGAAATCAAAGAAACAAGCCACTAACAAAGGTAAAGATGTAGTAAATCATCCACCAGTTGAGCATATTCCTTATCTGCATGCTCCACCAAAAAAAGATAGGAAAAGGCAGTACAAGCGTTTCTTATACATTTTAACGACTACAAATTAACATTCTTTTTTCTGAGGCGTAGGAGCATATGCCAATATATGCTAAATTCATGAAGGATTTGCTTACAATGAAGAGAAGAATTATGGATGATGAAATAGTGGAGTCTGAGCCATAACAAGGACGTCCAACTTAAAATACGTTAAAGAAGCACTCCTGGGAGGCAACCGAGTGTTTCTAAACTTTGTCTTAATGTGTGTTACTTTAACCTTATGTCTTATATTTTGGAACTTTACTTTTGAGTCTTTATTCGCGAATTATGTTTTTGAATGTATAATTCTTTTTGTTAGAGCTATCATTGCATGGCCTGGGGACAAGCATATTTTTCAGGAGGAGGAATAGCAGATGAGGATGAAGACATGGAAGATCCTATTGACTATTTTATTGTAGGAAACTGAGCTCCTTAGCCATGATCTTCAAAAATTCATGACTTGTCTTTATGTTTATTTATCACTTTGTATTAGATTTTAGTGCTTTATTACCTTATTTACTATTTTGGATTTTTGTTGGAAACTTACGCAAGTTTGTGTTTTTGACTGATTTATGCATGCTTTGATATATTTTGTTCTGTTAGTGTAGTTGTAGATTATACATAACTCTTTTTGGGGCTTAAACAAATTTTTTTTCTTAGACATAACTTACTTTGGAAAGAATCAACAACCGATGTTTTTGAAACTTACTTTTGATAGGATCAAAACACAACAAAGTGATTTTTTTTTAAACATTGAGAATGAAAAACAATGAATGGTTTTCCCAAATACCAAATGATTTTAGATGTTTTTGCATGGACTTTATAAAAGAACAACTTTCAAAACTGATTTGATTTGAACATGGAAACAGTCCTTAAGCTTTAGTCACTGTGTGCAACCACAAATTTTACATTGAGTGTCCTCATTGATATGTTCTACTATTGATTTTGCATGAATTTCTAATTATTCTAACATATGATGGATATGATTTAGGCATTTTTTCTTTCTGTAGATTTTAAGCCATTGGCCAAAAAGCTATCCCAATGTATATTGTTTTACCATTTGCAAGCCTTTTGAGCCAAACATTTCATATTTTGTTGGAATACTAACCTAAGATAAAAGTTTCCTACCTTACCTTAGGTTAGGAGAGCAAAGGTGTTTTGTTGGGGATTTCTATCATTAGGTGGCTAATGTGATGTAAATACTCTGTTTTTAAATATATGTATTAAGGTAAATTAAATATTTAACATAAAAGAAAGAAAAGAAGAAAAAGAAAAAGAAAAGGGAAATAAGTTTTTTGTGAATAAATAAATGTCTGAATTATGTACATTATGTTATAAACCGTACAAAGTTGTTGTAAATTTTATAAGTTGGGATTTTGGAATAAGATGTAGTGATAACTTGGTAAAAAAGAGAAAGGATAGGAAGTGATGATTCATTTGAGTTGTTAGCTTGTTGTTTTTTTCTTTCTTTGCTCTCTTATTCTGAAGGTATGTTCGAATATAAAAAAAAAAAGATTTCCTTCAAGCCAGGCCTAACCCTAAAAGCCCTAATGATCCATGATGATTATGTACTTTATCTTTGATTTGTGGGAAATGAATTACAAAATTGATTTATGACATATCAGTGATTGGAATTGAGATGAAACATTTGCTTGTGTGAGAATTATACACCTTTGAGAGGTTTTCCTATGTTTAAATGAATCAAGTATTTTCTCTTATGTTCTTTAGAAACAAAATTCAAATTGATCTTAATCTCATTTGGTTCTCTGAATTTCATCTTTATGCTTTCATTTCTCATTGTTGCATTTTGAAAAAGTTGTCCTAATTAGTTTGGAGGTTGATTCTTTACAAAGCATGTTCATAGTTTTTGTAAGGAATATTTAAGCATTTTTATACTTATACTATTGTTATTCGTAGTTTTCTTTCTATACTTTGCCTGAGGACAAACAAGATTCTAAGTTGGAGGGAGTTGATAAGTGTCATATTTTAGTTATTTTGGAGATTAAATTGTTAGCACTTATCTTTTGATTGTAATAGTTTTCTTATAAACTTCCCTTAAATGTAGTTGTTTTTATATATTGTACATTTATTAATGTTTTTATTCAAATATGGAAGATTCATCCATGCATTCCTTATGTTTTGATGGTTGTTTGTTAGATCTAGAAATCAAGCCAAAGATGAAGGACAAAAGGGTCATTTTCTCAATATTTCAAAATACCATTCGCCCAGGCTAGCTACCAACTCGCTTGGACTAGTGAAGTTTCTTCAGACCTAAGCAAACAACTCACCTGGGCAAGTGAATGCCTTAAGTTATAAGCAACTAACTCACCTGGGTGAGTACAGCTCTCCTAAGCGAGTTGGTCTAACACCTCTTGGCTCATTTTCTATAAATAGCCATGCAAAACAAAGGAAAGAAGTAGTGGAAGAAGCACGCAACCAGGGGAGAGAAAGGAGAAAGGAAGTGACATTGAGTTGTAGATTCGTAATCGTGGATCGCTTCCTTCATCATTTCTTCTGACTAGTGATGGGGTCATATCTATGTCTGTTACTTCCTTCTTGTGCAAAAGTATGTTGTGATTATTTCTTTCTATTTGACCTAGAATATTGCCTATTTTGCATTGTTTTGAAAATTGGACTGAACTGACTACATGATTCAACCAAGAATCAGTTTGGTACTCGATCTAAAATCTCCAAAATATTAGGGCAGTTCATAGATGGCGAAAATCGGTAAAAAAAAATGGTGCAAATTGGTGCAGAGAATTGATTTGAATCAATCTTTTTCAAACCTTTTTATTTTATTTTCTTTACAATTTTTTTTATTTTTTAATTTAATATAAAACATTTTAAGATTAATAAAAATGCACATTTAAATATTTCACATAAATATCAATAATGATGTCAATTATTATTAATTTTTATCTTATAAAACATATAATTTATTCATTTATATTAACATAATTTTTTAATCCTGATTTAGCAATAAAATAATAAAAAATTATAAAAAAAAATCAGTTCAACCAAGATTCAACACCATTAAATCATACCTTCATCCGTTCAACTATCGATCTGATTTTAAAAAGATTAGCTTAAACTATATATGTTTGTCATAAGATTCCACTATATAGGAATGAAGCCTGATATTCTACCACCACCATTGAAAAGTCGTCCTCAAAAAGAGGATTAATCCAGGTTCCAACATTGTTCAATTAAGTGCCCCAATCCAATGTCCCTGGGTGAACACGTGCTTGGCACCATTCAAGATCAATGTCCCATCCAATGTCATAATAGTTATTTTCAAGATCAATGAGCTTCATTCCTTCATTAGGATTCTACATCTTAAGCCTTAACTAGCCTTGTTTTCAAGAAATGAACACCCATTCTTTCCCACCAACAACTTTACAATTACAACATATGCCTCCAACAAGGTTCATAGATCCATTTCCTTCCATTCTTCACGTGTCAGACGCACTATGTGCTCCGCAGTCCACACTATGTTCCCCTATCATCTTCCATCTTCCGAAATTCCTCATTATTGCTGTCATGCATTACATACTCATCTGATTCAGCTTTTCATATGGTCTTCCATGGATCCCAATATTAATGCATATATACTTAATACGCTCTTACATGAAATTATCTTTCTAGCCATCTTTGTTCCCGTCACAGTGGAGAACAATTCTTTTGTTCGAAACTCAAGTTGCCCACTCATACCCTTCCTTAATTAATTACACACCTGGCTTGTTTCTGATATGTGTTCTCTAGTGACCCTACCCCACCCATCTTTGCTTTCTTCGTGATCTTATCTTGCTGCTGCCTTGTTCACATAAATTATAGTATCTTGAACAATTATTGAGTTTGATTTTATAGTTTAATACTATAACTATAATTGAAAGTTTGAAACCTATCAAAAGGTTGGTAGGGGATAAAGACAACTTTATCAAATATGATAACATTCTTTGCCTTAATATTTTTTTTACTTAAAAATTATCTTAATGTTAAAACTTAAAATAAAAAAATAAAGAAATAGATATTTTTTAATTTTTATTTCCTTTTAACATAAATATGATCATTTGAGAGAGAATAATGATGCATTTTAGATACACTGAGGAGAGAAGTAGAAAGAGCAAGAGAAAAAAGAGCAGTAAATATAAAAAAATTAAGTTAATTTAATTTTTCTAAAAGCCAATCCGTTATTTAAATGACTACTTTTTTATTTTATAAATACTAAGTTGCATAATTTTTTAAAAGCTTTTTAAAAAATTATTATCATGAAAAATTATTATTATATTCTCGTCTAGAATAGAAGAAAAACCAAAAAGAAAAAAAAAAAAAAACTGTTCAAATCCTCCCTTAGTTTCATGCTTCATATTTTTTTGAGTGATGAATGCTCTGACACTTTTTAATTTTTTATCTAGACGCTAGTATTTAAAATTTTTAGTATTTTGATTGACAATCCTCGTTTTATTAAATTTTATCAAAATAAAAAAAATATTTTTGTCGCTTAAAATAAAAAAATCCTTGCCATGTCGATTTACTAAATCACATATTTAAAAAAATTGTCACCGTAAGTTATAAATTTCAGTAAGATTTCAAGGTATTTTACAAATTTCAACATTTTAAATTTATTATAAAATTAATCCTTTAAATAAATCTCTCTATCTTATTATTTGATAATCAAATTAAAGTTCTCTCTTATAAATTAAGTATATGATAACTAAGTTCTGTTAAAAACCTAGTCATTTTTAACAGATTTTTTTTTTCTTAATTATATTTTTTTGACATAAAACAAATGTAAAATCTTACTTAAATAAATCAAATTTAATGCCACTCACTGGTAGATGAATTATAATTAATTTAATTACCCTTAAACATAAAGACGAAAACGGGCTCTGTCACAACTCACCAGCAAGGGATGATGATTAAGCCGCAGTCCCTTTCAAATTTATATATAAATATCATAAATTTTTCGTTTCCGTGCAGAGAGGGTCAATTTCGAAGCCTCTCGAATCCAAACTCAGAACATTCATTTCCCTATAAACTCGACGTCGTTTCATTCCCCTCTCCAAGAAAACATCTAGCTGAAGATTCCAATCGGAGCTCAGAAAAAAGAAACCTAATCGCCGATCGCGTCGCCGTCGCGCCGAAAGTTCGTTGTTGTTCTGTGAAATTGCCGGTTTTAATTTTTCGTTTTGTGATAATTCTGAGAATTAGTAACAATTATTGTGGTTTTTTTTTCTGTTAGGTAACGTTGCTGTGGTTCTTTTTTTTTCTTTTTTCTTTTTTATAATTTCGTTGCCGTTTTGTAGGTGAAGATAGTCGTTTTGGTTGCTGCTGTGTTTTTTGTTTTCTGGTGTTCGAATTGTGTGCAATTTTGAATTCTACTTGTTAGTTGTGTAATTTGTTTGTTTTCTATCACTTTTGTGTTCTGGAGTTAAAATGTTTTCTAATGAGTTAAGAAGCGTTTGCTTTTGTGGTACGTAGCTGTACAATACGATGCCGTGAATTCCAAGGTTTCGGTTTGGTTTAGTTTAATTTACGAAAACCTTGGGTTTCTGGCATGAATTGTTGTCTTTATTGGATGATCTACGGTGGCATTATGTAGGTCGTAATATCATAAAAATTGAGTAAGAAGCGAAGCCTTGATTCAAACGGTGGCATGAGGGTTCGCTTAGTTCGAAATGAACTGCACAAGGTGCAGTTCTTCTATCCTGTGTTCCGTATTTAATTTTTGGATTTTGTAATTGAAATTATGATTATGCTAATTCTTTATGGTTCAGTTCAGATTATGACATTCCACATCCTCATATTATGTTGGAAAAGCTTAAACTAACTTTGTCTATTGGTCTGTTATTTGCAATGTCTTAAAAATCCGTGTTCAATCAGACAAACTGTGAACCCGTTCAATTATATTTCAACTCCTGTTGAATCATCAGTTTAACTCGTTTTGAATTATGATCCAAACCCCTGTTCAGTCTCTGTTCGGTTTTTGAAACATTGGTTTTCTGTGCATTGTGCGAACCACAGACCTTTAGTGGCTTATGATAACAATCTAAGCGAAAAATAAGGCACAAGCTAGTTTGCGATTAAAGTAATAAGATAGTGGGACACTTGGATGGATAGGAAGGATCTGTATAGGTCTCTGCAAGAAAATGTTAGGAGACTCGAGGCAGGTGAATGACTATATAGTTTAGGTTGTACATAGAAATCTCTTGCAGGAAAATGCAATTTGCATCCAAAGGGGACTACCCAGTTGCAGAAAGCTCCTGCTGCATGGATACTATTACTCTTTTGAAGGGAAGAATGGCCAAACGACATATCTCTGCCTTACCCATCTCAATTTGTCTTTGTTCATCCTCTACTGTGGGAAAATGCTTTGGAACCAGTTTTGATGTTGTTAAAGCTTAATGTGGGATATCCCTTTTGTATTATTCACAGGAAATATCCATTTGTTTCTTTGCCAGTTTATGTTCAGTGAAAAGGCTGGCTTGATGCCACTCCCATTGGTAGATGTCACATGAATACTCAGTACTATCAGTGCCAACATTTCCATCTTTCTTCTTCCAGCCTTTGCTTTGTCTTGGTTGGTATAGAAGTGACAATCCAGCCGCACTCTTAACGTGGATAATGATTTCATTTTTGAATATTGATAACCTAGTCCCCTGGAGTAGTGTTAATATTCTTTTTGGCAGTGAACACACAGTCCACTGTCAAGTTACCTAGTTAATGAAGTGAAGGGTTATAATTTGATCCAAAGGAATCTGCCAAGGTGCAGATGATGTGGAGTTTTTATGTTCTTCCTTTTGGTAAGTTTCAGTTCTTGGAGGAGTCAAATGCTGAACTGCGTTTTAAGGTAGGCTTGCCCTTCATGGACAAAAAAATCAACACACATACTATATTTATATTATATGGGATGCATTTGATTGAGTGATTTATTGCTTTCACCATAGGTTGGAGTGTCTATTGATTGGATCAGTATAGTTGGATTTGGTTCAGAGAGTTCTTCAAGGATTCAAGTGACCATTCAATGCTATTGGTTTCTATTTACTGCTTGAGGCTGTCAAGTACCCCAGTGCCACCTTATAGTAATATGTGGAATTCTTGTATATACACTAGTTTTGATGTGTTCTCCTCTTGGAGTAGTGCTGATTGGAGCTGCATTAATCGATTTTGTTGTTGCTGATTTCAATTGGTCTGCGGCAGTATAGAAGAAATCAACGATGCATTGGTGTTTACCTGGCTTGATGGGGTGACTGAATATGCCTTTAGAAGTTTTAGGATTATTTCTAAATGTGTTCCTACATGCAGGTCCCTAAAGCTTACTTCCTGCTTCTAGATAGTTGGTAATCTTATCTGAGGGTAGCTAGTACCATGGGAGAAGTGGCAGTAATGCACTCTGAGCCTCTGCAGTTCGAGTGCAATGACATTACTGTGAATATGACTGAGAAGGAAGTGTATCCTCCAGAATCAAATGTGGATCACTTGCCTGGAGAAGAATCGAGTCAATCAACAGACCACAAAAATATCAATTACTTGCAAGAGAAAGGATTTATGGAATATGGGTAACTTCTCGTTCATAAACACTTTTCTGCTATGAAAGTTTTTGTGTTTCCTGTTGTTTTATTAAAATTAAGCCGTCTCTGCAGATGTCAGCATTACCGGAGAAGATGCCGTATTAGGGCCCCCTGTTGCAATGAGATTTTTGATTGCCGCCATTGTCACAATGAGGCAAAAGTAAGTAAATTCACATATTTAATTTATGGTTGTTTTCATAAATAATATAGTCCCATATT
Source organism: Glycine max (assembly GCF_000004515.6). Classification (NCBI taxonomy): domain Eukaryota; kingdom Viridiplantae; phylum Streptophyta; class Magnoliopsida; order Fabales; family Fabaceae; genus Glycine; species Glycine max. Next base: position 18,282,729 of record NC_038250.2, read on the forward strand.
ATTTTATATTTCTATCCAATTTAGCGTAGACAATTTGTTTAGCACCATCCAGACTAGTCTAATATCATTTTGTATTCAGTGGCTTCCATTTTTTATTTTGGCTGTTTATTTATGGTGTCTTCCATTCAAAAGGAGGCAAGGTTGTGTATATCCTTGTTGAACTAATTTTAGTAGTAGTTGTTAATGAGTGGCCTGAATTAGGAAAAGCAAATATCAGTTTTCTGCTGTTGTTAATGGGGTCTACATGTGCTCTAGGCAAGCCAGACTCATGAGTTATGACTTATAATGTACCAGGAATGGTCTTCTTATGTTTAATTGTTGTGTTGTGTTGTACACTTGTAGTCTTACTTTTATTGGGGAACTTGCTGTTTACTACTATGTTTTTCTACAGAATGATATCAACATTGATCTGAAGCTTAGACATGATATTCCACGACACGAAGTCAAACAGGTATGTTTATTTATTTTGACATTTCCAATTGGAATTTCCACACTTTTCTTTATATACATTTTTACTTTGTTATTTCATGGTCAAGGAATTCCTTAATGCTAATGAAATAATTTTGACATACTCAGGTGATTTGTTCACTTTGTGGGACTGAACAAGAGGTGAGTTTATAATTTCTTCAATGTCTTTCTGTGTGGTTTGTATAGTGGTATACGAATTATAAAGGAGGATCTTGATCTTTAAGCTTTTGAAGGAAAATCTTTAATATTGTCAAATAAAAAAGAGAATCACACTGCATGTGAATGCATGTGTGCATTCACAGGCATAAAGGAGAAAAATTGGTGCATTTGATAAGGGAAATATAAAGTTTATTACTTCTGAAGGTTCTGCCAGACGTTTTGTGGAAACATTATTTTTGTTAGTTTTATCTAATGATATTGAGAAAGCACTAGACAAAAGACTACTTGAAAATACTTCTGTCTTATTTTATTCAACAAAACATCCATTAGGAAAACTGAAATTTTTTATTTGCAATTTGAATTGAATATTTGAAGCTAAAGTTTTCTAGTCCTGATTTTAACTTCTTCCAGGTTCAGCAAAACTGTATAAATTGTGGTGTTTGTATGGGAAAATACTTCTGTGGAACATGCAAGCTTTTTGATGATGATGTAAGTAAATAATTCTGGAACAAATGATCTTTTTTCTTTTTCAGTTATTTTATATTTTTTATTCTATTTTTGATATGATTGCTGGTATAATTATTTGAGTTTAGCATAATAAATGAGTGAAAATTCTGTTTAATTTCTAACTGTACCATGAGATTAATGACGGAATGCAATGATTGCAAGAGAACTATGTATTATTGTGTTATTAACTTCTTTTGTGTGCTACAGATATCTAAGCAGCAGTACCATTGCTGTGGCTGTGGAATTTGCAGGTATGAATTGCTAATCTAGTTACTTTATCTTAAATATCAGCATCTCTGCAGTCTGCACTTTAGGCAGGAACAGTGACATGTTTGAAGGGGGTTCCTTTTCCTTTTGTTTCTCAAACTTTCTTAATAAATGTTAATTTGGCTACCCAATAATAATATTTTCTCACTTGGCCACCATAACTAAGCTAGTGTGTAGCATCTGTGCCCCTGATTTTTAAGAAATTTGTGAAAATGGAAATGAAAGCTATATTTCTTCCTATTTTTACCTTCCCTGTTTTGTGTTGGACTTAAAGATGACTTTTAAGAAGCAAGTATATCTTGAATGTAGTATGCCTTTTCTGATTGACTAGGCTTTGTATAAAATTCAGATTGATTGATTTTGATATCTTTTCACTTGATACAGAACTGGAGGAAGCGAAAATTTCTTCCATTGCTACAAGTGTGGTAAGTAATTATTTTAATTCCTCTTCTTTTTTAATACATCATTCTAATGCACTTTAATAAGTACAGTAGCAATGTGATTATTTTAAAATGTACTACCTGTTTTGTCATTACATTCCTGGTTTTCTGCATAGGTTGTTGCTACTCAACTCTTCTGAAAAACAGTCACCCTTGTGTAGAAGGAGCAATGCATCATGATTGCCCTGTTTGTTTTGAGGCAAGTTCTTACAGCTTTTTATGATTTAAATATCACTCTAACAGCTTTTCGAATTGTTGGAGGCTGATTCAAGCACACTAAATTTGATGATTGCAGTATTTGTTTGAATCAAGAAACGATGTCACTGTTATGCCATGTGGACATACGATCCATAAGAGCTGCCTGAATGAAATGAGAGAACATTTCCAGTGAGTATCACAAGGTTCCTCATCTCCCTACTTCTCCCTTTATACCTGAAAAATTATCCTGATCCTTGAATTTGATTCTATATTAGGTATGCATGCCCTCTCTGCTCAAAGTCAGTCTGTGACATGTCAAAGGTTTGGGAGAAATTTGACCTTGAGATTGCTGCTACACGAATGCCTGAGCAATATCAAAATAAAATGGTCAGTGTTCTTTTTCAACATGATTATGGATACTACATGCTTGTTATTCCTGCTAACTAAAAACCTACACCTTTGATATACAGCGATCAATGGAATTAGTGGTTGTCCTAGGTTAAGAACATGTTTGGTTTGCAGTTGCAAAACTGCATTTGAGACAAAAGTAATGTACCTAACCAATCAGGATCCTTGCTTTTGCGTTCATTTTGCTTTTGTCCTAGGTTAAGCTTTTATCATCTCGATCTGCAATCTGCACGGATTTACTTGCATTTCAAATCAAATATCATATTGCCTAATGGTGCTGCTCTCAACAGGTTTGGATCCTGTGCAATGACTGTGGTAAAACTTCTCACGTTCAGTTCCATTTTGTGGCTCAAAAGTGTCCGAACTGCAAATCCTACAACACACGACAAACATGAGGCGGAGCAGGTGGCCACGATTATTCATTGGCTTCATCAAAAGCCTTCACTCGAGAGCTCTCTTGATGTTGTCGTGACTTGTGAAGGCAGTGAAAATAGATGTGCATCCATTGGGTACGTGGATGTGCACGTGTGGGAATTTGGAGTGCATGATGAGCCACATTCAGAGGGATAAAATAATGGTTCTTATGTTGATTTGGAGTGGGGTGGTTTAATTTGTTGGGGCTCCCCTAGTAGTTGGAATAGTCCAGAGTGTTAGAGTTCTTGTATTATATTTGTTTTAGCCCTATCGATAAGTATTCTAGTTAAATTACTCTTTAAGTGAAATTCATTCTTCCAATTATTTTTATTTTTCTATACAACTAATCCAGATTATCACTTATGACAATAATAATGTAACTACATTTTCATCGTCCGGTAAACGATCTTCCCATCATTGAGCTAAGATAGAGAAACTTTACCAACGAAGAGATTATCATAATTGGCTTCAAAGTTCTAACATTTCTCTCTACGACGATATCCACTACTTAAGAATGAAACATACTCATGAACGTGATGTTAGTGACATGAGACTGGAAGCGGATGAAGAGATTAGAGATTTACGAATTACTAAAAGAAGATAAAATATTAGAAAAGATAATTGAAATTTAATTTTTTGGAATTAAAATTAAAAATAAATTGATATTACATAATTTTTTCTACAAATTTAATTTTTATTATTCAATTTTGTTATTTTAGTTTATTCAATAATTTATTATCTAATATTTAATAGACATGTTGATGTGATACTGACACATCAAATTTTCAGAAAAAAATAGAAGGACGAAATTCATCAAAATAACAAAGAAGACCAAACATACATTTTTGACTTAAATATATTTTTTTATCTCTAATAAATATTTGATTGTGTATTTATTTTTTAATAAATTTTTGTTTTGCGATGAATTTCTAATAAAATAATAATTTTATTTTTTATCATTGACACTTATTTTTAGTCTTTGATAAATTAGCATATTTTGTGTTTACTCCATGGTAAATATTTCTCATTTGTTATTAACTCATACTAAAACAAAATTTGTTAATTTATTAGAAAGTAAACCCAAAATTTTCTAATTTATAAGGGACTAAAATAAAATATCAAGGATAAAAAATAAAAGTGTTATTTTATTAGGGACTCAACCTTAAACCAAAATTTATTAGGAATCAAACACAAACATAAAATGTTTATTAGAGATAAAAACATATTTAAGTATATATATATATATATTTTAACAGTAAGACTAAGAATTTGATTCTCACCGTCAACCGTTGCGTACTTAATGTCAAAATCTGTAGCATGATCTTTTCAATGAATAGGCAAAATAAAATTCCAATGCAAGTTTCAAAATTCTAAATTTAATGTTTTTGAGATAAAAATAAAAGTAAACTTAGCCCTTTTTAATTTATTACTTCTATTCCCCTTAATCATGCTTGCATAACTTAGATAGCTACAAGCCTGCCTACAAATACTAAATTAGCAAGAAACTTGTATCCATTAAGAAAACAAAGTACCAACCAATAAAAGTGGGCAAACAAATGTAGCTTTCGTGTAAAGAAAATCAAATACAAGCTAGCAATTTGTTCGTCCGAAATTAATTGTTTGAAACAAATTGTGTGACAAATAATGGTATACTAGTTTGACGAGACGAGAAGATCATTGTATTAATTAATTGATTTTTTTTTTTTTTTGCCATGTACCAATTGATGTGAAATATGTAAATATATAAATTATATGTATAAATATATAGATATACTAAGTATATAAGGTGTAATTTTTTCCAAACATGAGATAAGTTGTCAATTTGTCTAATGCGTGTTCAAGTACGTTAATCAAATTTTATTTAAAAAATTCTTTCATTGTATTTTGAAAATTATATAGTTATATAATAATATAATGTAATATAATCTAATAATTATATAATTATAACAAATATTGCATGTATCCTCCTATGTTTATGGATTATTGTATTTGTTTTACATTGAATTGTATGACTTTTGGAGTGTCAAATGTTGATTCTTGTATATTTTTATGAAATATCACAGATATTTGTGTGAATTTTTCTTTCTATAAAAGGGGAACAAACAAAACAACATAAGCAAAACTAGCTACATCTGATGTTAGAAACACCTAAAGCTGGACACACATTCCAAACAGTAATAGGGGAACTATTCTGGTTTCCCTTTTTTGCCAAAGATCAGCACAAAAATTACTTTCCCTGAAGCAATGAGAAAAACTGATATGACCTTGCAAAGAGAAGAAGGATCGGATTTGCTCCACCAAAAGGTAGTAAGGGTGAAAAACCGAGACCGCATTATTAATGAGATCAACTAGGACTTTAGAATTTGAGTGACACAATAGATTATGCCAACCGTGATCCTAAGCCATGATATCTTGAAGGATCGCTTGAAGCTTGGCATTCAAAATAGTAGTAACACCACAGAAACCAGAAGCCAGTTGCATTGGTCATTTCTGAAGATGCCCCACAGAAACATCAGTATGCAGCCTTTTCAAAATTTTGTTAGCTTTTGGGCAATGAAGTAAAAGATGGAAAATGTTTTCAACAAGTCCACACCTATAACAAGAAGAATCTAAGGACAAGTGACGGTTAGTGCGAAAATAATTTGTGGGAAGGCTTTGGTGATCAATAGGCCAGAGGAAAAATTTGATGTTTTCTTGTAATTGGAGAGACCAAACCAAGGCTCCATTCCTCAAGATAGCGATAGTAGGGGATCGGGTTCTAGTCAACCAATGGTAAGCAGATTTAGCAAAGTATTCTTCATTAAAAGCATGATCCCAAATGATAATATCCTCAATAAGCTCATTTATTGCAACACTTTGAAGTTCATGTTGAAGCTAATCTGCGATTGGGATTGCCAACAGGCTCAAATTACAACCACCAGATATAAACATGGAATCTTAAATGTGAACATAGTGCAGCAAAAGACCAACCACACCTCTCGAAGACCACTTGTCATACCAGAGAGACATTCCCTTGGCCCAAACGAATTCTAAAATCAGGATTTAAAATAGAGGCAACTTGTTTAATAGAGGCCCAAGTATTTAGGAACAATTTTTGTACTCCTTATCACATAACACCAAATCACCTTTCAAGTATTTAGATGACAAAATTTGAACCCACAAGTTATTGGGATCATGGCCCTCCTAATACCAAGACCATCATTCACTACTACAAAAAAGAATTTTTACATCGGTTATTGGATGCTTTTTACAACGGTTTTCAACCGTCTTTGTAGCTGTTGTCATGAAAAGTGTTAAGACTTTTCACGTCAATTTTCAAATCGTCTTAAAAATTTGGTTTCTACATTGGTTTGCATAAAAACTGTCTTAGAATATTTTTTTATTAAAAAAAATTAAGAATTCTATGACGATTTTCTGAACAATTTAAAAGTACAAAAATTTAGAAGTAGACCTTCTAAGAAGGTTTTTTAAAAAATTGTCTTTTTAAAAAAAATTGAGGATTCTAAAACAATTTTCCCAAACATCATCTTACAATATATACTTTTTAAGACGGTTTTTTGAAATTGACGTTGTTTTATTTTTTTCTTTTTTTTAATGTTTATTTATCACATAATTAAAAGTTGTTCATTTTTATAATAATTATTTTAAAGAATGAAAATAGAATTTAATTAAAATATTATACCAATAAATTGTAAATAGGAGGATTTCACATTTTGAACATCATCAACATAAGAATTTTGCACGAAATTCTCATGGCCATTACATGAAAGCCTCTTTCCATTGGCATTGTAATTTAGTGGATAAATGTTCTTCGAAAAGCCCTCAGGTCTTCCAGGGAAGGCTTTTTCATTCCTTATTGGAGGAGTGTTTTAAATTACGTCTTCATCTTCAAACCAATCCAAAGATAAATTCCTCATTATTACTTTACAACTTCTTATTCTTTGGCTCAACTTCAAGGTTCTAGAACTACTTGTACTATTTCTTGTCATGCACACTGAAATTTCTTTTGGAGAGGGAAAAACAAAATCTTGGTACATATGGTTCAATCTTTTGTCTTCCTTTGACAGAGAAGAACTCAAATCTACTACTTTTTCCTTGTCTCTACTATCAACTACAACCAATCTTAAGATAGTTGTGTTTGCACTAGGAGATGATGCATTAGAATCAATGTATGTATTTGATCTTAAATCAACTGGGTTTGAGTCTTTATGCATGTTTGTAATTATGTCTTCTAACTCAATGCACCTAACTTTCTTACAATTGTCCTCTTCAATGCTTTTCTGATCTAAATCATTCGGTGCAACATCAATCCATTTGACTGGCAACCCTTGGGGAGAACTTCTGACCAGAAGATTCTTTTCAAGGTCGGGGAGTTGGAATAAGTTATCATCAAAAGTAAAACTATGTCCATCTGAATATTGAGATGCATCAAAAGACCTAACACTCTTTTCACCATCAAGACTTAATACATTTGGCTCTACTCTTTGATTTTCAAAGTTCCATGAATTTCTCATATGTAAATTTGGATATTGAGGATTCATACTTTCCTGCAGATTTGACAGGAAAATTGGTTAGATATTTTTAAAAGAAGTCATATCAGTTACAACTTTCATTTCTTAAAGGCAGGCAAATATACTCACCAGTTCTATTGTAGCCACATCTTCTCCATGCACTTTGGTTTAAAATTTGTCCTATTTGATTTATTGAGAAATGTAGTATGATCTCTGGTAAAATAATAAAATAGGAGCAATGTTCATCAATATTGTTTTTAATACCTTTTATTTATATATGTGAGCCAAATAAAATCATAACAATACAAGAAACATTAATAAACCTTATACAACCAAAGCATACAACCAGATCATTCAGAGTATCTCAGTCTCAAGTAGCTCCACATCTAATATTTTCAAGGTTATTACACCAAGTAAGAAAGGAAAGAGATTTGCTCAAATGAAAAGAGAACCATGCCCAAGATTTAATCATAATCAAATTCAGTAGTCCTAAAAGATCATATGGATGATTTCTAAATACCACCACATTACTTAAAAATCAGAGATAGACCAAATAATTTGGATACCGAAATAAAGTCCCAACATATATATTTAGCCTTTTTTTTCCTCTTGCTACAAGTACTATTGCTGTTCTTGAATAAAGGCTGATATATAGAATAGAATAAAACTCAAGGCAAGCATGAACTTTACTGCAGACCAAGTGGAAACATTAATTAAGGGAAAAAAATACCTAGATCATTGTTTCTTTTAAAAAATTTGGGTAAATGTCTTCTTAAGTCTTAACCATATTAAAACATGATATCAGAGAAATTGCATAACATATTTGATAAGGGATGAGTAAACTAAAACTATTAGTTTGATTTAACACTATACTTGGCATCCAAACACAATATTCATAATTGGTTTTAGTGTGTCTATACAAATGGAATTTTATTTCTCATAGTAGCTTAGAAATGAGCTAGGGAAAAGGAGAGGCATGAGAAAATGAAAATCAAATGATGAGAAGAAAAAAAAGGAACATTACCCGGTAATCAAATTAGTTTCCTGCTAAATGTTTTTCTTTTCTCACGATTAAAAGAAAAGAAAAATGTATGTGAAATGTGAATTATTGAATAAAACAAGATATAAATAAAAAGAAAGCTCCTTAAAAAAAATTATGTAAGGAATGTGAGGAAAAATAGGTGCTAATTGGAAAATCAAAATCCTAATTTTATCATTCAAATAATACTGTGTATTATGATCCAACAATATATCCTTAATACTAGCTCCAACACAAACTAGCCAATATCTCAACTCCATGCCTATTCCTATATTTATTAATCCAGGAATTAAGAAAAAGCAATCAGGAAGCCAGGATTACCACATAGATATTATTTCCACGCCAAAACCTTCCAACAATCTTCCCATAAACAAAAGCGATGTGTCCTAGAAAAGGAGTAAACAAAGCCGATTCAAAACAAGAAAAGAAAAGGAGTAAAAAATATAATTAACATGTCATTAATTAGAAAGTAATTAAGAAACTTGTATGACAACAACATTAATTTGAGATTGGAAATCCATTGATATGCTTGACCCTTTTTCTGGTACCTCTTTGTCAACTTTGTTTACATAGAATTTATTAGACAGTCTATGGCCTCTAATTAAATTAAAAACTTGTCTTTTTTGAAAACTCTAACTTAGTGTACATGTAACTAGAAAAAAAGGCAAACTTCTTTAAAAACAGGTTATCACTTGACCTAAAAAAAGGTTGACCTCTCTTTGTATTTAAGGGGGAGAAAGTGAAAGAGACAAATGTGTTAAAACTCCTCTTAAAAAAAAACCGTTAAGAACATAAAGAGGAAAAAAATCTCAAACATAGAATATTATGCTAAGAAAAAGATATCTCAGATAAGTTAGTAGTCCCTTCCTTGCATAACAGACAGTGTGGCTTAAGGGGGAAAACTGTGAGGATACTCCTAGAAGCTCAATATAATCAAACTAAATAAGAATTTTGATCCATTAAACCACAAGGAATCAAGTATTTAAATAAGAAAGAATAGGCAGCAGTCACACAAGAAATTCCCTTGAAAGTACTTCTAATAATGGATAAGCATTGATCAAATGGCATAACAATTTCATATATAAAAAAAAAAGAATTTTGCTGCTTAATCAATGACAACTACTTTGGAGTCCACTTGCTAGAGAAAATAAATCCATCCGTAGAGAAAAGGGGGTTATAAATTTATATTATACAATAAAAAATAATTTAGCATCCTTCATTCAACATTTCTCCAAATCTTCCTTGATTTAAAAGTTGGAACTCTCATTCAAATCTCTAGATTAACTATATTGTGTAATATTGGATAGTAGAAGCATTTCAAATGAAAAAAAGTAGACTTCTTTAAATCTTTCAGAAGGTAGTGATTCCTGTGTCCACAATGCATATTGAGAAACACAATAATAATAATAATAGTTCAGCTTTCATTTTCAAGGTGAAAAATATATAATAAAATTAAGTTTAAGCAACTTACTGTGTATATACCAATAGTTATATATGTTAATGCTAGTTCATAATTTCACTGATTAAGAGTGACAAGAACTACATTCTTTCAAAGTGTTGACATCTTGCCCAATAGACATGAACATAGCATATTACATATTTGGCCAATCATATAGAGAAACACAAAAACCTAAATTATGAAAAATGAGATTGCACACAAATTTTGAAAGTTATCTAAAAAAATAAAAAAAGGGAATTTATCCTATCTAGTATGCACAACTCTTTTTATTACTCCACTTCATGCTAAACAACAAAAAGGACAAAAAAGATAATTTTAGGCTGATTGAGATGCAAATTCCATGCATACCTCTAATCCACGTAATGCACCAAAAATAGTATTTTCCTACAATAAATAAAATCACAAAAAATTCTTCATGTGGGGTTTAAGTTGTTGGAATTGTAGGGGATCCTTATAAAATACCAATAACCAACAAGAACACATTATGTTATATTATCAAGAAAAGTTTTAGGAATACCTGGATTCATAATGATTGATCAAACAAACGCAGTGAAATCTAAATCCGTGGGTGATTTCTGATCTATGCACTCTTCTTAAGATCTGTTACGAAATATTATAGAGACAACGAATAACCAAGTAATAGCATAACCAGTAGCCTCACAACTCTTCCTCAACCGGAACCCTTTTATTCCTCAATAGGACTTTCGTAACTCTTCAGATGGTGAGAAGAGAAACTATGTGTGATGGCTAGGTATATTGGGGACCATAACTTTCTTATAGCGTGTTAACCTAATAGTGTTCCCATTATCCCTTAATGAGCCAACACTGACATCTGCTCATTTAAGTCCATATCATCTGATTTATTTGTCTAACGAGCTCACTTAATTTGATCACATAAAATAAAATTCGCTAATGATAAAAAGCTAATATAATAGCCCACATTAATTATTGGAATAGAAAATTCCAAAAATCTCCCACTTGGGCTACATATTGTAACGATTATATCAAAATCCTTAAGTGTGCATCCGTACGCTATTTATCTTTAGACTTTCACCTTAACAACTTGGTCTATCTCATGTATCAATAATGAAATCATTGTAGCTTTCGTCACTACAACAAATGTAACTAGACCCCAATGACCACCACATCAATACACTCAATGGCATAGGTCAATATGGATAAGTAGCATGAAAATTACATGCAATGTCATCTCAGTCATACTTATTTCTAATTGGTCCAAACTTTATTCTTTATAGAGATCAATCCAAACACAACATAATTATTTCAAACAAAACAAGTTTATAATGAAATGATAAACTTCAACTTTATTTCTGCAAAAAATCCAAACAACAAATGTTTGTAAACCATAAGATATAGAACATAAGCAAGACTCCCTCTAAACTAAGGTATTATCAGGAATTACACCCATATGAGCAATGTGCTCATGAAAAAACTTTAAGTGTCAGACCTTTAGTAAGTGGATCAACCAACATGGAATGAGTTCCTATATGTTCTATACATATCTGTATTTTCTGAATTCTTTATTTAATAACCAAATACTTTATGTCAACAAACTTTTACTTGGTTGAATCCTTAATAAGACCGTTAAGATATTGTCCCAATAAACACCCAATGGCTTCTTAATGTTAGTAACAACAAGCAAGCTAGTTACAATAATTTAGCAGTCATAAATTCTAGTATGATGTCTCATAGAAAAAAAAATATTAACTCCACCAATATGGTTAAATGTGAATACTTATGTGGAGTGATTGCTATTAAGATATTCCGTAAAAATCAAAGTCAGAATACTCAATGATCTTTAAACTTCTAGACTTTCGATATGAAAACATGTAGTTTCTTGTTCTCTTCAATTAGCACATTATGCGCTTTACTACTTTCTAGTGTTGCATACCAAGATTACTCATATATCACCTTAGGACTCCCACTAAAAATTATTTTAGGACAATAAAAAAATAAACTTAAGCATAAATGATAAATTGCAATATAACTGTTTTGTAACAATAAAACGTATGATGATAGTAGGATGTCATCTGCATATAACACCAAAATAATAAATTTACTCCCACTGAACTTTTAGCATACGCAATCATCAACCAAATTAACCTCAACACCATAAGAGATAATCTTAATGAATTTTGTATTACCATAGACGAAAGACTTATTTAAAAGCACAAATTGATTTCTTTAGTTTGCATACCATAGACTTTGGATCATCTTAAACAAGGTTTTCTGGTTGCATCGTATAAATTGTTTCATCAATGTTTCCATTTAGAAACATAATCTTTACATCCATATATGCAAAGTAATCATCAAAATGATCTACAATGTCATTATAGTCCTAAGAGAGTCTTTCTAAGAAATAAAAAATAAAGTCTTTTTGTGATCAATGTCTTTCTTCTTGTAAAACTTTTGGCGACAAGATAAACTTTATATATCTCAATATTACCCATTGAATCTCTTTCGACTATAGATATTTATCTCCAACTTATGGGTTTCACACTTTCAGGCAATTTGACAATATCCCAAATGTCATGTTCAACCATCGATTTTATTACATCATCTATGGCATCAATCCACTTGAAAGTTAGAGCACAACATGACTTCACTAAAGTCAATTAGACATTCTCAGTCAACCTAATGTCATTCATGTTCTTAAAGAAATATAACATAATCATATCAAATTACATTTTTCCTTTCTCTAGAGGATATTCTTAATGACACTTCTTGAGGTTATTGAGTTTGAATTTTAGGTGGTGCTTGAGAGAAACTCTTAGTGTTGTCTTGTCTTTTAATAATGTTAGGAGTAACATCATTATTTAATTATCATATTTGTTTCTTGAACAATGGTAAGTACAAAAACTTATTTATTGTCAATAAGAAGTTATTCTTTTAAAGACAACACTCTTTATGTTTCCTTCCCCTCCAAACTCAATTTCATCAAGGAGTCTTGCACGTCTCATACATGATATTAAAGTAGGATTGCAAAAATTATACATGTGAGAGCTTTAAATGTAACAAAAAAAATTGTAACTAATTATCTTTAAGTCAACTTACCTTCATGCAGCCTATAAGGAACTGCTTCGATTAGACATCCTCAAATGTGCATATGCATAATATTTGGATTTTCCTAACTCACACCTATAGGGGTTATTAGTGACTACTTTAATTGGTACCCTAAAAAGATATAAATTGCATTCTTTAATGTCTTTCCCCAAAACAACTTTGGTAGAGAAGAATCAAGCTTCTTACAATATCTGCACAAATCTAGTTTCATCATTTTGCAACTTTGTTCATGTTAAGTTTGCTTAACATTATATGTTGTAAAACAATTTCACAATTATTGAAGAAAACACATAGGGAACTCCAAACGTTGCACCTTATGTCATATCTACCATAGTATTTCCCACGGTCAGATTTGACAACCTTAATTTTCTTTTCTAATTGAAGTTCAACTTCTGCTTTGAAAGACTAAATGTCTAGAGACCAAAACTTCTCATAATTTAAATAAAGAGAAATCATCTATGGACATAATAAAATATATTTGTCCATTCCATGAATCCATAAGGAATAGAACACTAATATATGTATGTGTTATTTCTAAGACATTCTTAGTTCTTTCAGCACCTGAATTCCATTTTGTTTGTTTATTTTCCCTTTATATACTCAATATAAACTATAAGGTCCAACCAATATAAAGGATCCAGAATTTCCTATAATACAAGCATCCAAATTTTCTGTTAAGAGATATGAGTGTTTATGTTATAAAGTGACAAAATTCTCATTTAATTTTAAGTTTTGTACCACCCAAAATTGTTCGCATTAGGTACACTCAAATATCCATAAAAGAACTCATAGCTTGCAATATTTGAATCACGAGAGACTAACTTTATTATTTCTAATTGAGCAAGAATAACTGAATTTGTCCAAATTAGAAATAAAATTTGGTTTAATAACCAACTAAATGTATGTCTCAACCAAATTCAAATGAAATTGAGCTTTTTAAAACAACATAAAAGTTCTTATAGCTTCAACTGCAACTTTATGTCATCGCCCACATAGATGAATCTTTCATTATCACTTGGCGGATGATGTGAATGCATGAATACATGGTTTTGATGATGCCAAAGAATAATCAAACAAGGTTGCTTTCAAGATTACTTCAACAAACATTCAAAAGTTAAGCATTGCTTCAAGATTAATACAAGGTTGCTTCAACAAACAAGCATTGCTTCAAGATTAATTCAAGATCAAGCTTTTGCCTCAAAACAAGTGTATCCAAGGGATCAAGGCTCTAGTAATCGATTACCAGGTAGTGTAATCGATTACCAGAAGACAATTTTGAAAATTAGCTTTTAAAAAGGTTTTGAATTTGAATTTTGAATCATGTAATCGATTACTAGCAACAACACTTCAGAAAACACTTTGAAAAGTCATGACCCTTCAAAATATAACTGTGTAATTGATTATCAGAAACCTGTAATCGATTACCAATGAAGAATTTCAGAAAAAGCTTTTTGAAAAGACACATCTCTTCAAACCATTTTGAAAAGGCACGAAGGGCCTATATATATGTGAGTCTGACTTTGAAAAGCAAGATAGAGATATTCTAAGAGAACTTAATTGTCAAATGCTCTCTTAACAACTCTTGGGAAAACACTTGCAAATCTATTGAAAATTCATGTACGAACTTCAAATTGTATTATCATCTGTAAAAGAGAGAAATTTCTCTAGGATCTTTAATTTGTGTCATCCACTCTAAAGGAGAAAAATCTCTTTTCATCTCAGAAAGTCAGTTGTAATCAAGAGACTGGTTGTCTCTTGGATTGTGAGAATTGTAATCAAGAGAAGGGTTGTCTCTTGGAGAATCTTGAACACAAGGATGAGGGATTTACAGAGATAGTGAAAATCTCAAGTGGGTTGCTTGAGGACTGGGCGTAGGCACGAGAAGTGGCCGAACTAGTATAAATCGAGTTTGCATTTCTCTTTTCCCTTATCTCATTTATTTTATTGCAATCAATTTTGTCTTGCACGTTTAAAGAACATTATTAAATTGGTTGTTGCTTCTTCTTCTGCATTCCGAACCTATTATTTCAAAGGGGGTTAAAGTTTGTTAGTGAGAAATTTTGAAACTTAATTCACCCCCCTCTTAAATTATTGAAGCCACTTGTCCAACAAATGACTCCATAGGTAGCATCGTATAGACTTGAATATGTGAGTAGTAGAACCAAAATCTACCCACTAACATCCTTCGGTACAAAACTAAATTAACTTTAAAACAAACAAAAATGAGAAGTTTACCATTCTTCGCACACTAAATAGTGTAATTGAGATTTTTTATATATGTCTCATCCTACAAAAGCAACAAGGAAACTCCTTATCTTGTTCTCTTGTTTCTTCTCTAGAAAACAAATAAAAATAAAATATTATGCAATATCCTCAACTCTTA
This sequence comes from Glycine max, assembly GCF_000004515.6. NCBI lineage: Eukaryota > Viridiplantae > Streptophyta > Magnoliopsida > Fabales > Fabaceae > Glycine > Glycine max. The sequence continues at coordinate 18,298,066 of NC_038250.2, forward strand.
ACTGACTCCCTTCAAACTCTAAATTTTATACGTGCAGTTTTGGGATTCAAATAATGAGTAATTTAAACAATAGTAGTAACAACAACAACAATTAAAGAAGAGAACAATAAACATACAAAGCACAACTAATATTTATGGTAAATTTCAAGACCCAAACAAGATATCTAGCGTACCATTAATCCTCAATCTTTGGATTGAAAAGGACTAACTGCAAGTGGTACTCTCAACGCATTGATCAAACATTGGGGATAAGTCCTATCAAACAAAGATTGTCTTTGGACACTCTATTGCTCACATGGAAAACTTATATGATGATTACTCCGGTCAAATAATGATTGTCTTTGGAAATTTCATTATTCACAAGGAAGATCACACTATTTATAATAACCACATGTTTACCATCGCAAGCATGTAATTATTCTGCCAAATTGTGTCTTTCTTTGGGCAAAGCACAATTCGCATGAATAATTCCATGCAACATCTATGTAAATTCAATCAAATCAACTTACACAATAGAGGTTACTTTGACAACACGTTGTTTCAATCAATTTAACAAAAAATCAAGACAATTTAATACAATAAATAGGAGGTCTTAAAATTACACAATTTTCACATATAATTAAGTTATATATATAAGAGAACGTGCAAATATTTTGCATAACAAATTCATCATAAGATACCTAGCACAACATAATTCCTAGTCTTTGGACATAGAGATAAACCTGTAATTGGTACTCTCAATGCAATGATCAAATATTAACAATAAATTCTGTCAAATAATAGTCTTTCTTTGCACCGACTATTATTTACATGAAAACACCTTATATTTGTCACACATTTATCATCGTAGGTACAATATTATTTGGCCAAATTATGCCTTCCTTTTGACTAAACACAATTTGCATAAATAATTTCATACAAAAATCTATGTAATTTTAATCAAATCAATTTTCAAAATAGGGATTACTTTGTCAATCAATTAATTAAAAGAAATACTAGTTATGCAAATAAATGGGGAGGATTTTTTACTACTAAATTAACTTCAGAACAAACAAGAGCAAGAGATTTATCTTTCTTTACACACCATGCAGCTTACCTTGGACACTCTTTCTTCATGCGTCTAGACTTCTTGTAGAAGTAGCAGGTAAATTCTTCATCATTATTTTGTTTCTTTTGTTGAGAGCACCCTTAGTTTTCTTTCTTATTCTGAGAGTTCAAGCTTAAATGAGCACTTTCATATCTGTTTTTCTGCAGCCTCTCTTTCTCTTGCACACGATGAGATATAAGCTCATTAAGAGATCATTTGTCCTTTTGAGTGTTATAGCCCGCTTTGAATGGCCCAAAGTGTACATTCCCATTAGACATTTCCATTATTACTTTCTTCATCAAGCTCTAGCTTAAGTGCTTTCAGTCTTGATTCCAAGTTAGACATTTCCATTATGTACTTTCTTATATTACTTTTTTTTCACCCAAAAAATAAATAAAAAAAACAAAAACTGCATGCATAAAAAACTTCCTTAAATATATATCAGAAGCGATATGAACAGTAGCCATGAAGAGAAGTCGTTCACAAAACCAAATAACGATGCCAAAAAACAAAATACACTTGAATTCAAATCAAATATCCAATATGACTATATCTAAATTTACCGACTATTAATGTGTTGTTCAAAAAACAAATTGGGTTCATATAACCAAAGCAATTAAGGTATAATTAGAATAAAATAACTATAAATCCTAATAATCTAACAGTAATGGTGGCTCTGATACCACTTGTTGGAATTGTAGGGGATCCTTATAAAATACCAATAACCACCAAGAACACATTACATTAGATTATCAAGAAAAGTTTTAGGAATACTTGGATCCATAATGATTAATCAAACAAACGCAGCGGAATCTGAATCCGTGGGTGATTTCTGATCTATGCGCTCTTCTTAGGATCTATTACGAAATATTGTAGAGACAATGAATAATCGAATAACAGTGTAATCGATGACTTCATGGTTCTTCCTCAACTGGAACCTATTTATTTCTCAATAGGACCTTCGTAACTCTCAGATGGGGAGAAGATAAACTATGTGTGATGGCTCGGTATATTGGGGATCATAGCCTTCTTATAATGTGTTAACCTAATAGGGTTTACATTATCCCCTAATGGGCCAACACGGGCTTCTGCTCATTTAAGTCCATATCATCTGATTTAGTTGTCTAACGAGCTCACTTAATTTGATAACATAAAATAAAACCCACTAATGATAAATAACTAATATAATTGTCTTATAATATTAGCCTACATTAATTATTGGAATAGAAAATTCCAACATAAGGTTGTTCAAATCTGACAACCTCACAAGCTTCAAGAAAAAATCTTTGACTTCTTCCTCCAAATATCCGTTTTGCTAGTTTCAAATATTAATTAGAATTTCACTTTAAAAAAATGTTCACAGCTAAAAAAAAATTAAGAAAGTACTAAATATTTCTCCTTCTTACTTGTTAATCCTTGAAGGCACATTTTCAGATGACATAATCACCACTAGTATGTTTCTCAAACATAAAGATTCCTGAAATATAACATAAGAGAGAATACTATTAAGTTTCTAAGCCTGTTGGTTCCAGGTGGAACAAGTGAGCACATAATTTTCATAGATTCTCAAACGATTTTACACTCAAATCAAATCCAACAACTAAAGTAGGACCTTTTGAAAAAGAAAGAAAAATCTTTCCATCACATATTGAACCTACTTTGTTTTTGGGTGGAAAACTAAAAAAGCAAATGGCAAAATTATTCCAGGAGGATTGTTACACTTGATAATGAATTCTGTGGTGGTGAGTAAGGAAACTAAGTCCAACTTGACAACTTTAACTGGCAACATCAAATTTGGAATGAATGCACACTTTCAAAATGGAAAGTTTCTCTAGAGGGGTCTTTGTGAAAAGGGAAAAACAATCTTGGCCATAAAAACTGAGAAGAAAAATGGTGGAGAATAAAATGGATAGTATAAGAGAGATAAGACAAGAATAGAAACCAAAGCAAAGCAATAAGCATACCTTGATTTTCTTAAGCAAGTCATAACTTGTCATGCTAGGCATACAGTAATATGTTATAACCAAATATGAGGAAGAAGACAAGGACGAAGAAGAAACCCAATACAAGGAAGAAGATGAGGACGAAGAAGACGAAGTCATCATGAACCCACTAAACAACCTTCCATACGTGACCCTCTCTTTCATGCAATGGTGGTGGTGGTGTTCGTCGTCGTTGCTCACGGCAGAGGAGCCACCACCAGTCCTCTTAGGTTTACCTTCATGTTGAGACTCCACACTCCTGAGAGTGCAATCTCCAAACCTAGTGGAGATTCTCTTGAAGAAGTCCCTAGAGAAGCTTCTACTACCACACCCAACAAATCTAGATCTCAAAACCTTGCACTCAAAAGAAGAAGCAGAAGTCGTGTTGGGACTGTTAGTGTTATCTTGTTCAACAACAATGTGAGTCTTGAGAGAAGAACCAGATCAACACCTATCTTTAAGCCTAGCAGAACTAGTACTTCCTGATGCTGAGTTAATGGTTGAGATCCTTGGAGTGTTGTTGTCTCTGAAGCTCTTGGAGTTGAGCTTTTGGATGATTTGGAAGAGAGATAGGGAAAAGACCAAAAATATGTTTCTCTTCTTGGGACTAAAACCTCCAATGACCAAATCGTTGTCATTGTTGATCAAGGAGTGGTTTCTTCGCAGCGTGGTGGTGGATTTGCTACACTTGAGAACAATATTATCGAAGGTTGTTGATGGTGCCTTCTTCTTCTTCTTGGCCAAGAGAAAAGGTGTAGAAGCAAGCTTCATGATGAATTAAGATTGATTCAAAGAAGTTTTGATGATGACAAAGGTGATGACAAAAAGCTCAAAGATCAAGAACAATTCATGATAACAAAGATGATGATCTCAAGAATCAAAGAATGAGTTCAAGATTGAATCAAGAACACTTCAAGGTTCAAGAGGAAATTTGATTTCAAGAATCAAGTTTCAAGATTCAAGCTTCCAAGAATTAAGATCAAGATTCATTCAAGAATCAAGAGAAGACTTAATCAAGAGAAGACTTAATCAAGATAAGTATTAAAAAGTTTTTTCAAAAACTGAGTAGCACATGAATTTTTCTCAAAAACCTTTTACCAAAGAGTTTTTACTCTCTAGTAATCGATTACCAGATTATTGTAATTGATTACCAGTAGCAATATGGTTTTCAAAATGCTTTCAAATGAATTTACAACGTTCCAATTGATTTCAAAATGTTGTAATCGATTACAATGTTTTGGTAATCGATTACTAGTGTGTTTGAACGTTGAAATTCAAATTCAAATATGAAGAGTCACATCCTTTCACAAAAAAGCTTTGTGTAATCGATTACACTGATTTGGTAATCTATTACCAGTAATAGTTTCTGAACAAATCAAAAGAAGTAACTCTTCAAATAGTTTTTGACTTTTTCAAATTGGTTTTAAGTTTTTTCTAAAGGTCATAACTCTTCTAATAGTTCTCTTGACCAGACATGAAGAGTCTATATAAGCGAGGCTTTGTTTTGCATTTTAAAAATCGATCAATTTATCTTTTCCAATTCATTCTTTACACAAGCAATTTTTTTTCACATTGATTTCTGAGTCTCTTTGAACTTCTTCTTCTTCTTTCTTTGTCAAAAGCTTTCTAAAGTTTTCTGGTTTTCTAAACCTTGAAAACTTGTGCTATTCATTCTTTTCATCTCTTCTCCCTTTGCCAAAAAGAATTCGCCAAGGACTAACCGCCTGAATTCTTTTTGTGTCTCTCTTCTCCCTTTTCCAAAAGAACAAAGGACTAACCGCCTGTATTCTTTTGTGTCCCTTCTCCCTTGTCAAAGAATTCAAAACGACACAGTCTGAGAATTCTTTTGATTCTTCCCTTTCCCATATACAAAAGATTTCAAAGGACTAACCGTCTGAGAATTCTTTTGTATCTCCATTCACAAAGTTTCAAAGGTTTAACCGCCTGAGAACTTTGTCTTAACACATTGGAGGGTACATCCTTTGTGGTACAAGTAGGGGGTACATTTACTTGGGTTGTTGACTGAGAACAAGAGAGGGTACATCTCTTGTGGATCAGTTCTAGTGGATGGTACATCCACTAGGTTGTTCAAAGAGAACAAGGGAGGGTACATCCCTTGTGGATCTTTGCTTGTAAAAGGATTTTTACAAGGTTGAAAAGAAATCTCAAGGATTGCAGGTCGCTTGGGGACTGGATGTAGGCACAGGTTGTTGCCGAACCAGTATAAAACTCTTGTGTGTTTGTCTCCTTCTTCCCTACTCTTTTAATTTCCGCTGTGCATTTTAATTCCCGCTTTTACTTTTGGTTAAGTTTCTTTTTTGTTCTTCATTTACTTAACAACATAGTAAAAGCCTTAGAAGAGTAAATTTTTAATTAGTAAAGGTTTAGGAATAATTAATTCAACCCCCCCTTCTTAATTATTCTGAGGCCACTCGATCCAACAAAAGGGAGGCACGTTCTACGTGCGTAGTATTCATAACTGGTGTCGTTGTTCTTGGTGAGGGAGGAGGAAGAAGAAAAGTAAGGAGGGGTGTTGAGGTGGTAGCGTTGGTGAAGAAGAGGTTATGGCATCAGATCTAAAAGAAGGGGAAGAAGGAGCACAGATAGAGAGAGGGAAAGAAGAGGAAATAAGCTTGTCGAGCTTTTCTTGGAGGCAAAAGGCGTAGATCCCACTAGGGTTGTTTCTGTAAGGGTGGTCACTACATTGCATTCTGTCAGCCATGTCATGGTCCTCACCTGTGCTAACTCCTCCTCCTTTCATCGCTGGAAACCCTAAAAAATTTGAAATGTATGGGTTATTGTGACAGAATCAAAGAAAAGAGGGAGTCAAAGAGTGAGAAAATAGTAAAGGGATAGACATTAAAAACACACTCACTTCTAATGACAACCTTTTAAGATGATTTTTGCAAAACCATCATGGAATGGTAGTTTCCAAGACGGTTTTTGTAAAATCATCTTCATTGAAAAACCTCGTATTTACAAAATTGTCACCGCCTGAATTTCTAAGATGGTTTTTGGGGATTGTCGTCAAAGGTGCATCCTAAAAAACTATTTTTTTAGTAGTGATTTTGTCTTGGTTGCGAAGTAGCATTCCAATTGACCCAATGAGAAGAAGAATTTCCCCAAATAAATCTCCTGGAGGCAGCATCAATAGCATCACAAATACCTTGACGGATTCACAAATTTTGCATCACATAAACATGGACAACATTTAACCCATATTTGGTTAATGTGATTCTACCATTTGTTCAAGAGATTAGTTTTGAGTTAATACGATCAAGAAGAAAGGAGAAATATGATTTTTTTTACTCTTCCAACAAGTAAAGGGAATCCCAAGTACTTACCAATATTCTGAGTCGATTTGAAACCAAGAATATTAGCAAACTTAGAAGCTTTCCTTTGAGAAATGTTTTTAGAAACCATCATTCTCGACTCTTGAATATTAATCATTAGACCCGTGGCCTTACAAAACATGTCTAATTCCTTTTGAACCATCTTCACCAGAGAAGTCTTGGCTGAGGTAAAAGCAGACAATCATCTGCAATAAAAAATAAGTGAGAAATAGCATGGCCATTTGCTGAAATTTTCACAAAGCCAAGAGGAAAACTGCATAAGCTTTTGAATCAATAGAGCTAGTTTCTCCATACAAAGAACAAATAGATAAGGAGACAAAGGATCCTCCTATCTTAATCCTCTGTTAGGAGCAAAATTATGCAATACCTCATTCTTCCATCTCAAAGCAAGAGAAGTAGAAATAACACAGTTCATCATCAGATTCTTCTTATAAGAAGGAAACCCAAATTCAGATAAAGTTAATCTCATGAATTCCTAGTCAACCCAATCATAAGCCTTCTCAAAATCAATTTTATACATAATTATACAAACTCAACCTTCTTTTTATGCATACTATGGACAATCTCCTAGGCTATCAAGGCATTATCATCGGTCCCTCTCCCTAGAATAAAACTACTCTAAAGAGGGCCAATCAAAAAGTTCAAATAAGGTCTAATCCGAATAACCAGAATTTTAGAGATGGCTTTGAGGATGACATTGCACAAACCTATAGGCCTAAAATCTTTAAGGCTCATTGGGTTGTCAACCTTAGGAATAGGAACAATAAGAGTTTCCACTAAGGCAGGATTAATGGTGCTTGAGTGAAAACTATGAACAATCATCTCCCAAACCTTAATTCCCACAACATCCCAATAAGTATGATAAAAAAAAAAGTTGGAATCCATCTATTCATGGAGACTTGAAAGGACTCATAGCAAAGATAGAAGTTTTAACATCATTAAAAGACAAAGGCTTCAAGAGAGACTTAAAGAGAGGTTGTTCAATTAAAGGAATATTATCAAGAATACAAGGCAGGTAGGATTACAAGTGGCATTAGTTTAACAAAGACTCCTAAGAAAATTCTAAGCTTCTCTGTACAACAAATCCTCATCAAAACACCACACACCATCAACCTTTAAGCTAGTAATTTTATTTCTCCTCCTCCTAATGATTGTCTGAGCATGGCAAAGCTTGGTATTCTTATTACCAAATTTTACCCAATTTTCTCTAGATTTTTGAAAACACAATACTTCCTCCTGGGTCATAGCAAGATCATACTATTTCTGAAGATCCCTCTCCAATATAGCTAAATCAAAAAAATACCTAGTATCAAGTTGTTAATGAACCCCTCTCAAAAAGAACTTCAAATTGCCTTTTCCTCTTGAAAATGATGTCAAAAACCTCTTTGTTAAAGGTAAGAGACTTTTCTTTGATTGCTCCCAGCTTCTAAAAGACACCTCCTGATGTGTGCCTCCAAGTTTCTAACACTAAGTCAACATACTGATGGAGAGTAGTCTAAGCATGTTGATAATGAAATAGTCTAAATTTTGTACTTTGAGACTTGAGGCAATTAATCAAATAGGATTATGATCTGAATTGATAGGAGGAAGGAGCTCAACAAGAGCATGAGAAAAAAGGATTCTCCACTCTAGATTGGCCATGAATCTATCCAATTTCTTCCTAATCAGTCCCACTCGAAATGCTTCTTCTCCAGGTAAAACGCCCCGCCCCCCAACTAGATCCAAACCATCAATGTTACAAGTGTCTAAGGCATTAATAAGAAGAGATGCTCTAGAAATTGAAAAAGTGACCCCTTGGACCTTAGAAGGTGATATCACTTCATTCAAATCTCCTAATATGACCCATGGACCCTTTATAGTAGAATTCAAGTGAGTAAAGTAATCCCAAAGTGTTGTATGAGTGGGATAAACGACAGAAGCATAAATAGCCGAATAGAACCATGCAACATTTCTTTTACGCACTTCAAAAGTTATAGCTTGAGCAGTTAAGTCTATAAGAGAAAAAGTGTGATTATCCCCATTAGAAACAACCCAAATGCCACCAAAATGATTCCTTGCCTCTTGAATAAACAAGGGTTTGTAGCCAATAGCCTCCTAATGGTTAGCTATTTTATAAAAAGGAACGTGAGTCTCGTAAACACAGAAAAGGGAAGGATGAAAACATTTCACCATATCCCTGATATATCTCCAAGTAACCTTATTGGTTACTCCTCTAATGTTCCAGGAAATAAAAGAGAAATCCTTAAAACAGTTCATAGAAACAATAACGAGAAGGAGAAAAGATCGAAGGACCCTAACTAACCATAGTGTCATCTGTAACATCATTACAAATATTATCAGGTACTAGAACATTACTAACTTCCATGGTTGTTTGTTGGACATTATCATCATGCACTACAACAATGAAATTCCCGGCCAGTTGTTGCAAATTCACTGTAGAAACTATCCCACTCACTTCCTGAATCTTGGGAGTAGGAAAAATCTGATTGGAGTTGATGGAACTCGAACCAGCTTTAGATGTTGAGGCCTCATTCTTGGTATTAATCAATAACTGCCACATAGGGAAATCTGGCTCTTTTCGATGGCACTTATTCTTAGCCACCATCTTGTGGTTGGAATTGGTTGTTGTAGTCACATGAGGGGAACTCATCGTAGGCTTCGCAGGAATAGTGAACACCACTTTAGACCCCACAACTAAAGTATCCTTTGCCTGGTTCTTCTCTTTCTTAATCCTTTCCACGTGATGAGGCCCATCGCAAGCCAACTCTTTATTTTATTTTTATTAGTGGCCCTATTGCGTCTATTTTTCCTCTTAACTACAAGCCAATCTTAATGGGCAGGATCAGAATTATCTCTTATAACTCCTGCATTAATATTTGGGATTGTGGAATTCATAACCATATCATTATTAGCAAATGAATGCCCTCCAACAGTTTTTGAGTTATCATTTATTGACAATGATTTCAGTGCTGAATTATTGTTCTAACCTGATTCTGGTGGTGGTTACGTCGCCTCTTGACCTGGCTGAGGTTGTTGTTGTTTCAAATCATTGTTTGAAGCTGGTTGGGTTTTATAGTCACGTGTGAGGTGACCATAGCACCCGTAGGATGAGCAGATACGATGCAAGCCTTTGTACTCCACCTTATACTAATGGTCTTTCAGCCCAACTCTCCCCACAACGAGTTTCTTGAGTTCCACTTCCACGCAAACTCTGGAAAAGCTACCTCTTCGAGCATCTAGAGCTTTCACATCAACCTTAACTGGAGAACCCACTGCAAAAGACAATGCTAGCAAAATACTTTCATCGTAGAAGTAAAAGTTATGCCCAGGAAAACGAATCCATACCATGGTCTTATCGATAGTTTTTGTAGGAGAAACAAAGGCATGCGTCCATGTTTGCACTATCAAATAATGATCAAAAATCATCCATGGCCCCTCCTCAATCACTTTCTATCTGTCCTCATCAATGTCAAATTACACCATGAAGAAATTATTCCCCAAATCCACCATATCAAAGCCTGCCTTAAGCTTCCAAACACAAGTCAAACAATCTTTCATCATGTTGTAACCAATCCTTTTTCCCAGTAGCTTAACCACTAAAGCATTCTGCCATGAAGTACATAATCCTTCAAACATCGAGTCTGCAATGTGCACCATCGGTTTCAAGGGATTACTGTTTTCATATTCAATAGTAGCCAAATTATGCTTCAACGAGTTCACCTTAGGTCGAACTGGTGGTTTCTCTTTATTGTGAAACACCTTGTCACAAAATGACACCTTCTCTTGAACAAAACTACTACCTCCTTTGTCGTCCGGAGGCTCATGACCAAAATCCTGATCGCCCACTGGGCTTCCAGAGACCCCCCCCCCCCCCCCCCCCCCCCCACCCGTGTGTGAAATTTAAGAATAAGAACCTTTTACTCGTGAAAAAGTTTCTGAAAAGTTAACATTTTCGTACATGCACTTTTCTTCCCTTCCACGACCTTATTAAAATGAATCTTTTCGTGTTATGTATTTAAAGATTTCTAAGATGACAATTTAACAAGTCAAAGAGGAAACATTAAATACTTAATGACGAATTTATCTTTTTTAATTCAAATAAATGTGGTAGCATACGTTTTATTTTGAGGATTTAATGTGTTTAGTTTTAATATTAAATGTCAGTAAATAAGAAAAGGAACATTGTGTCATTGGCTTTGACTATAGTTGTGTGAGAATGAGTTTTCTTTTTCAGGTGATTATCTTATTGGTACAAAATATTCATTAACATTATTAATGATTAATCTTTATCAAAAAATTTAAATGATTATTCATCATTAGTGGGGTCTTCTCTCTCAACCATGTTTCTTTCATCCACAAAATTAAAATTGAGATTTTATTTAAGAAATTTGAATCTAATACTACTTGAATTATTGTAAAGTTGGTGAATGAGTTTCCTTCAAAGAAGAAATAGTAAATACTTAGTGAAAACACTATTTTTTTTTTTAAATCTAATTGAGAAGATATAAGCGCAGTGACATGTGTTTTATCTACGGGGATTTGATGTGTTTAATTTTTTTAAAAAAAAATAAGATAAGAGAAATAAGAAAGGGAGAAGGTCACTAACTACTGATTTTGACTGGGGGGAGGTATACTTGTGGGATGAGTTACTTTTTGAGGGTAACCATATTATAGATGTGAAATATTCTTTAATTTTACTAATGACAAATTTTCATCAAAAAATCTAAATGAATGATGACTACCTTTAGTAGATGTCTCTCCTTTTAAGCATGTTTCTTCTATCTACAAAAATGAACTCAAGATTTTGTATAAGAAATTCAAACCTAGTATGATATGAACCAACATAAAATCATAATGTTGGTAAATGAGTTCCCTTTTGTTAATTCACATTTTAGCGCGTATATCTAGTTCAATATGTAAATTTTATTATTAAAATTAATTGTCATAAAAGTTACTAAAAAGTTATACGTATAATATAATTGAAAGTAATAATATTAAATAACTTAGATAAAGTTTGATAACTTTGTAGAAGAACATTATGTGTGTCTAATATAGTAATTGCCAACATAGTTGAAATTTAAAAACATTTGTCTTGATATTTTAAAGGCATAATGAATTGTGATCAGGATTTAAAAATATATTAAGACCAAACTAAAATAAATTATTGATTTACAATTATTCTTATTTTGCCATTCTCAAATCTATCTTAATTTTGAGACCAAATAGTGATTGTATTTGAAGGTCATTCAAACAAAAAAAAAAAACATGTGTATTTGACGTACATTAGCCTTAAGGTTATTGAAATTTGGGCATGTTTTATTGGTCTTTTCATGTCCTGTGTTAAACTTTTTTTTTTTTTTAGAAGGAGTCCTAGGCCATTAAAATATAATATTTTTCAAATAATTAAAGAATTTAATGTAATGTATTTGGGGTGTCAACAAGGGTGGAGCTACCCCTTACTTCAAGAGGGGGCTATGGTCCCCCAAAAATTTTATTTTTCTTCATTTTATATCTATTATTTATATTAAGATAAAAAAAAAACAATTTATAAGAGAATGAAACATTTTATCAAAGTCTACTTAATTTTATAATTTTACTGATATCTCGGTGCATATAGGTTATGTTTTTCATAGGTAAAAAAAATATTGTAATAATAATATAAAGAAGTTTATATCAAGAAGAAAAATTAACTGAGTATTATAGTAATGCATAATTCTTTAAGTTCAAATAATAATTTTATGGTTCAAATCATTTAGCTTATGAAATAATAACTCTTTTACATATTCATGTATTGAATAGTGAATTGTAAACATTTTTTAGTTGTATTAGTATCAGTCCATTCAGAAATATTTTTTAAAATTAAACAGACATGTTCCAATATGTAAAACTTGTATTTAAGCATTTACATTTTTTTGAAGTTTGTCCTAGAGTTATATTAAATTATTATCAGAATTTTAATTTCATAATGTAACTATTGTCTAACACATAAAAATTTAAAGTGATAAAAGATTAAAAAAATCTTGATAATATATTTGGTCACCCCAATATAAAATGGCTAGCTTCGCCCCCGGGTGTTAGTGTATATTTTTCAAACGAAATAGCTGCATAATTTACTCTTTTTAAATGAGTATAGAAGTAGAAAAAAGCAAGTGAAATTTGCGTAATTTCACAAAACGGAATAATTAGCGTAATTTATTCTTTTTAAATGATCAATTTTGTATTTTCGATCATTTGACTTAAAGTTCATACATGCTACGTATTTAATATATTTTTTTCACCATGATGAGAAACCTTGTGATGAGCAATTCCCCAAGATAGCATCAAAGAATAATCCCTTAAAATTTTGGTATTCCTCTTTATTTATGTATATAGTTAGCAAAACTGTTGAGGATCTAGAGGTACACATTATAGCATTACATTTTATGTTTTTTCTTCTTCAAGAATCGTTTGGTGAAGAGTTGTGAAAAAAGTTCTGGGTATCTCTTGTTAATATAGTAAAGTTGAACGGGTGTGTATCACTTAATTAATCAAAATTAGAAAGGTGTCACTAGATTAAATAAATAAAAGATGAGTGTTTGTTTGAAAATAGTAGGTGTAAATATCATTTTGAAAAGACCTCATAGGAAATAAGTGTAATTTCCTTAAATAATAAGCTCTTCTGCTTGATTAGAGGCCGGAATTTGACTTCATGGATGATAAGTTTCTAGTGGTTTGTTGAAGTGGGTCAATGTTTTGCCGTTTTGGAGAAGGGTATAAGCATTTGCCAGGTAGGGAGACTCAACGTGATATTTTTTTCTTGCATCATTCATGAACACCTCTTTTTTATAATATTTTTTCTCGTTATAACATTAATAATTTTATCTCATCCTTTTTTCTTATCATTCTATCAGTCATAAAAAAATTATTCAAATATAATTTTTCCTTTTTCATCTTTTTTAGACAAGAGAGCAAAACTTACAAAGCCCTCGTTAAATTTGTCTTTAAAAAACCAATTCTCCCATTTTTCCAATAAAAGCACACAATCAAATGATAATTTATTACTGATAGTATTAATTTAAACACATTCAAATTTAATTTAAAACTGATATTAATTTAAAATAGAAATTCAAATGTTAATTTACAACTGACTAGTTTAGACACATTTCAATAGTATTCAAAAACTTACAAACTAATTCTATTAAATCAATTTAACCCAACTTTAAAACAATCAAGTCCAAATTCAAATAATGCCACTTCCGTATCTAATCTCTATACCCATCAAAACAAACAAGGGAATTAATCTAAGAAACATACAATAATATGAATCATGAGTCATAAGCTTGGCACAGTGGAGAAATACTAAGCATCTAATATTCAAAATCCCAGGGCAAGGAATCGTATCCCTGTCTGAGGATTTCATGCTTACAGGTTACAACTCATTCAAATGAAACCATACTCTAGGCTAGTACATGTAAGGATTAGTGTTGAATCAGTACAGAATGCAAAAAAGACCAAATCAATCAATTTTTATATTTACAATCCAAAACAAAGAAAATAGTTTCATATGCACTACAATAGTAGTATAACCTTCAAGTCAAAAACTTGTTTGGATTGGCATACACTGATTCTTGACATAATATAGAGATAATGCAAAGCAACTTCAACAAGGGGGAAAGCCAAGAAAAATGGGCTTAAACCCTTGATATTTTGAATAAAAAAATAAGCTTAAAAACCTATTCTATAATGTCATACCATACATTTATGTAGTTATATGGAAACCAAATCTAGTAGCTGTGGAGAGCCATCTTCCACCGAGACCATGAAAGCTGAAAAACAAATAGCAAACGCAGTGATGTACAAAACAATCATCCATGGCTGCCAATAGATGCAAACAAAAACAGCTCTTTTAGAACAGATGATCAGACACGTCTACTCGCTTCATGGACTCAGGCCAATGGCAGGAATCCCTCTATGTAGCTATGGGAGTGCCTGTTTCAAAAACTTCCCCTCCAAATCCACACTTTGGAGAGTTTTCTGGTGATGAATTGGATTTCTCTTGCTCATCCATCATGATCTCTATTTCGCGGCAACTCAAACTGCAAAATGATTTTTCACCTCTGCAGGATATCAAAGGGCAGAGAAAGCCAACATTAGAATCAAATTCTGTCCATCAAAGGAACTTCAAGTCAAAACATAAGAGATGCAATAGTGCTAATCTACCTATATATATAAATATCTTTTCCCTCTTCCAACTTCTTGTTGCAATGGTAGCAGACACTTAAGAAGTCGTGAGAAGGATACTGGTTTGGAGTATGCAAAATGTTAACACTGAAAAGGGACAATCCCTTTCCCTCCTCTTCAGCCTTATAATGTCTTTCAGAATCATTAGCATGAGTTTCCAAAATGCAGCCACAGAAAATATGGGTTGTTTTTGCATTAGGACCATGAGAAATCACACAGGTGTAATCCTCAGAGTTTTCAATCTCACAAGCTGATAGAGACTCAATAAATTCATTAGAATAGACTGCAGCCACAGGATTTGAATTTAACTCAGAAGGTAGCAAAATTTTTGTGTTATTTTGGCTTCCTCCAATAAAATGAGGAGGAGAGCACATTTGTTTCAAAGCAAAATTCTCAGAGTCAGTATCAAAGTTGGAACCAGTTAAACCAGACAGATATTTTGTTGGACTGTAAGAATCCAATGAAAAAGACACAGCTTTCCCAAAGAACTCATGTTCTAGAGGGGTCTCTCCAATCTCAAAAAGAACAGTGGACTCGCCCTTAGGGACAATAGAACCATTCTGAGTACAAGGAATCTTACAAAAATCTTTAGGTAAAGATTTAGATGCCTGAGTAGAATCCATATAGGATTTACATTTTGGTGCTTTAGTAATCATTTGGGGACAAAGACTAGTCTTCTTGCTCTCTGAAGCCTGGAGAATTTTCCAAGAAAACTTAGAACATTCTTCCAAAGAATCTATAATACTTAGACCTACTTTGGCACAGTCCCAACTCCTATGTGGCCCCTCATTGGACAATGAACTTGGGGTTCTAAAGGGGTTACTTAGGTTTGAGAGGAAACCAAAATCTAGTGGTGAAGTGGGGCTCTTAACTGAATCACAATCCAACAAACCCTTATGACCCATACCCACAAACAGAAGAGGGGCATTGAAAATTGAGTTGCTTTTTCCATTACCCCCCAAAGCATGAGACTCAGAATTGGTATCAGAGATTGCCATTTGACCAGTGTGATGTTGATCCTTCTGGATTGACCTGGTCCTCTTTCTCAACATTATCTCAAAACACCAACTGAAAACAACACAAATTTGCTCACTTAAATAACAGAACATAGACTAAAAAATAATCGATCAACAATACCCAGAGACAATTTAAACCGATAAAATCTAACATACCCACTTTCATATCAGAAAAAAGATTAATACTTTGATTGCATGTCTCACAAATGAACATCAAAGGCAAAATTTTGCAATCACGGCAAATGACATACACTACAATGCAACCCAAATGCAAAAGGTGAAAAAAAAAGCCTTTTTTTTTAGGGAGGGGGCAATAGACCATTGAAAAATTGGTACAATCATTTAAAATCCTTCTTATGCTTATGCAATACAGAAAATAAAAATGATTAAAAAAACATAAACATCATTCTACAACAGAAGAACCCCACATAGTACAAGAAACAAAAAAACATTAGAACCCCAATCCAAACAAACCAGTGCCACAAATAATAAGAAAAGGGATAAATATAAATAATGTCTCAAAAAAGGGCCCAGAAAATTCAAAAAGAGAGAGAGAGGCAACAATGAAAGAAGAACTGAAGAACCCCACCTGGGTTTTTTTCTCTCTATGTGCTCTAGAACCTTCAGAGAGATGATAGTGCAGAGAGAAGAAACTCCAAATGCGGTAATAAAATGACAAAGTGTGTGTGAAACTTGTGCAGTGCAGTACTGTGTATCTTTACTATCACAAACACACTCTCTCTCTACTCTCTCTTTCTTTGCGCGTTACTTACTTTGTGTGCCGTGTCACACACAAAATTGCTACTTCACTTCGATTGGGACAAATGTTTAACTAGTTTGCTGCCACGTAACCACAAAAGCACACCCCTTCTCATATTTTTTGAGATGCAAAAAGTAAAAAGTACACTATGTTCTTAAACCGGCACCAAGTTTAAATTACTTTCCCATTCCAATTTTAGATACTAAAATATTTTGTGTACGTTATGCTACACTGGGAAATTCCATTTTTGTTCGAGCAAAAACTTGTTAATAAATGGCAATTAGTCGTTGATTAACAAAATAATTAACTTGGTAACTAGTAAAATAATTTTATTAATCATTTGGAGAATTAATTAATTAGAAACCTAAATAGTATAAAAAAAAATCCCATTTTTCTTTTATCAAGCTTTTGAAACGCTCTTGTTATAAAGAATAATGTGATTATAATACTATAAAAATAAAAAGTCACATATACAATTGAATAGCCCAAGTAAATATACATTAATAAGTATTTTAGTTATATTAAATAATATTTTAAAATATATAAACTATATTTATATTTCTAATAAATAATTTAAATTGTGATGTAAAGTCATTTTTAAATATTAAAAATTTCTTTTTAAAAAAAACTGGAATTTAATTTAATGGTAAAGATTTAAAATGATAAATTAAAATAGATAAGTAGTTTTTTTACACAAAAATATACAAGTAGTTAATAAGATAAAAATGTATAGATATATTTTTTTAAAATAATTTGAAATAGTTAATAAAAATTTTTGATTTTTAAATAAATAAAATATATTTTTGGTTTCTCTTAAGTTTTTGAAATTTATTTATAGTTCCTTTTAAAAAAAGTTATCTTTAGTCTTTCTAATTTTAAAATACATCACAGTCTTTAAAATAGTTTGAATAGTGTTTTATAGACACAATTAAATATTACATTAAGGTTAGAAATGGTGTATATTAAGAGACTAAAATTCGATAATTTTTTTAAAAGAATTAAAATTGATTTTTATAAATATTAAATAGAACAAAAACACATTTTTATCTTGTATGAATTGTATATTTTAATCTATAATATAGGAATTAATAATTTGAAAGAGGTTAAAAGTTAAAGAGAAAAAAAAAAGGAAGAAATCTATACATACAAATTTAATACTATTATTATTATGGTTGAGACGTTGAGTTCTGCTGTTAATTTAAGCCTACCCTCCCACCCAGTTGCCGAGCATACACGAAACCAGGCATTGAAGGAACAAAAACTTAACCTTACCATGGTTAAGTGCTTAACCAATGAATAAACCAGGGGTTGTAGTTTTGTTTTCTTGACTTTAAGGTGCCGAGTCTATGTTGTCGTTTTCTGCGACCCAGCTTTTTATGATTTTGTACTCTCAAACAGAGAGAACGGTAACCGTCCACGTGTATGATCAGAATACGATCACCACCATCAACGGCTCATGTGTCAAGATTCTCTTACAATGAAAGGATTTTCCTTTTTTTTCTTTATTGTGCTAGGCCCCTTGCGGTTAACCGACCACGGGTTTTTAATTTTCTTCTCTTTTACTTATGTTGCCTTTTGGGGGGACTTGCGCACGTGTTGTGGAATGAGTGGCTTGTGTGTGTGTCTATTGACTGTTACAGTACTTTGGTGTTCTTATTGGAGTACTTATTTTACTTCTCATGTCTAATACCTTTCTTGCTCGTCAATTAGTCAAAGAAAAAAGTTTGAACTAAAACATACTTTAGTCTTTTAGAATTTAATATATTTTTTAACTATTTTTTTATATTCTTTAGTGATATGTTGTTAGTTAAAATACGGATTTTTTTACCATTTGGGATATCATTTATTTAAAAAAATTATCAAATAGAACACATTTTGAATCAATTTCCATTCATAGGTAACTCATAAAAGTATTTATTATTTTATAAACAAGTTACACAAAGATTTACGAGTTTTATTTACAAAGTCGTAATTACTTTTATGACTTATTTTTATATATAAATTTAATTCAAAAAATACCCACATTTGCTAATTTAAAAAAAAATCCCCGAATGATGAAAAAACCTTAAAATATAATTTTATTTCTAAATATGCTTTTTATTATATCTGGTTTAGTTCTTTTTCTTATGAAAAATGAAAAATTGAATTAAGTCATTTATGTATAAAAAATAAGTTAAAATAGACTTTATGAAACAATGATCATTTATTTATTTATTTTGGGCCACAATTTTGAATTTCTTTTTATTATTTTGGAATGTGAATTTTGTTCCGTAGATTAAAACAATGTACCACAACTAATGTTTGAATAAAAAATGTCATTAAAATTGTAAAAATGCATGAAAAATAAGTTTTATGAAACAATTTTTGGCTACTAGAAATCATTTTATACTTATAATGAGATAACCAAGTATTTTTTAATAGTCTTTAACCATAAAAGATGAACTTCATTGAATAATTAAAAGTAACATGTTGCGGTCTTAGTAGCCATCACGTCATCATTTAAAAATAACACTTGGGATAAGAACTAATAGAATATCCGTGCAATTGCATGAGTCATTAATTTTATCTTATTTCAAAATGACTTATAAATATACTAATAATTGAACATAGACTATCCTTAAAAACCTTTATATATACTAAATCATTAATATAATGCACAACATTAGTTTCATAAATATATATATATATATATATATATATATATATATATATATATATATATATATATATATTCTAAATTTAATATAAAAACTAATTAAATTAAATTAAATGTAACTATTGAAATTGACATTACTTAAAATAAATTATTATTTTAATCTTTAATAGATAATTTATATTTCGTCAACACTTATGTGATGTGTTGTTATAGGTGTTTAGTATTATTTTTGTCTCAAGAAAATATGCCAAGTAACTAACTATTAAGTTTTATAATGTAGGTATTTTTTTCTCCTTAATTAACATAATCATGTACTATTATATATCTAATTATAGTAAACTATTTAGTTGTAAGAAATACTTAAAAGACTAATATTTTTATCCAATTATTTTGATCATTTTTTTATTAAGGATTTATAATGATATTATATGTCATAAGTATATTAAAAATAACAACATAAAATGAAGTTAATTTAAAAAATATTTTAATTTATAGAGAAAATTAGTAGTATAATATAATATTTTAGATGCACACGTGTTAACTATTAAAAAAAACCTTTATGGTTCATAATGTTCTTCAGAAAAATTGTCTCCCTAAATAATATTTGTAGTCTTTAGTATAATTAAAATTATTTTAGTTTATGATATTATTGAGGCTTTGCACTTGTGTGAAATATTGGAAAAATGAACTTTGATTGGTTGAACTTTTATTCTAAGACTAAAAACAGAATTCTAAAAAAGTTTAGACACTAAAATGTAGTTAATCTTTTTTAGAGTTTGAGTTAAAAGAAAAACATTACATTCTCTTCTATTTGTTAGTTGTGATTTTTATTTTCAATTGTACTATATTTAAACTTTTATCCTAATCCAGTAAAAAAAAAAAACTTTTATCTTAACCCAACCTTAAAGAGTTTAGTGAAAATAATATAAGAAATAAGTTGCAAAAGTGTGTAAAGAAAAACAAAACAAAATAAATTTTGTTTAAAGAATGCATTTTTTTTCAAATTGTCTATTTTTATTTATGAGAATAACATTCTCGAAGTTATAATGTTAAGTTGTGGGGTGATAGAGTCAAGATCGACAAACTCATTTAAGTTGTAGTTTTTGGGAGACAATCTAACGCCGGTTTCGCACTCATTGTTCTAATATAATAGCAGGCAATGAGTTTCATCTACGAACTCGGAGGTGTACTAGTGGGTTGGGAACATGGTGGGCTTGGATTGGGAATCCCGTGTCTATTAATTTTCTGTGTTTGCCTTTTCTTTTTCAATAAAAAAATATGGGTCAAGTTTTTTCATTTGAATTCACTTCATTTGTATATTCTTTTGGGTAAAAGATGATGTTGTCGAGAATGGAGGCTGTGAAGAAAAGTGGAGGAGGTTTTGGTAACCGGAAGTTGTTAAAGATATTGAAACCATAAACAAAGCTTTGTACTTGGATAGAAGTTCAATTGTAGTTTTTATCTGCTTGGATTGAACACCCGAAATGAGAGGTTCACTCTTTTGATGATGCTCCTTGTTGTGTACCGTAAGAGGTGTGACGGGGTTCTCGTGACCCAATTGGCCAAGGAGTTTTTCTCTCTATGCTTCACTTCTGATTGTGCTGGAGATGGATTTGGGGAAGCACCGTCTGGATCTGATGAGGTTGCTTCCACTCACTCTGGAGGAGCTTGAGGAGGAGAGTTTGACAATTCCTTAATTTTTCTTTTGCTTTTTTAATTAATTTTGATAGTGATGTAAGCGGCTCGATTTGAGTTGGGTTTCGTGAAATTCATGATTCAATATAATTAAATTTGAACGAGTTTGATTTGCATTGATTTTCTAAGAAAAAAATGAAAATCAATTCAAAACAACTCATTTGTTTATTCCTTTTTAAAAATGTAATATTTTTATAAGTTAAAATTTTTATTAAATAAATAAAACACAACGATTTCTTGTTAGATTTTTTATCAAAAAGAAAATTTTGTGATGTTGTCACACCCATTTCATTCTAGTGACTCCTATCTATTCATGGGAGATGAGAAATTAAACATACAATACTGTATAAGGAGTTTCAATAAAAGATAAATTTCAAACACTTTTTTGTATTGAAATATTTTTAGAAGGTCATTTGAAGTGGCTTTAATCAATAAAATCCTTATTGTTTGCATCTTGAAAGTTAAGCATACATTGATGGTTACTTAATTCAAATTGATATATCTATGTAATCAATATTTTATAATATTTGATTTTTTTCAAATTTAAAAATATATTAATATATATTATTATTATTATTAATTTAATACAAATTAACAGGTCAACGAGCAGAGTCAACAAGTTCACATGTTAAAACCTGTGGTCCAACCCAAAACTTAATAGATTTGATTGGTTTGGTTCAGGTTTGACATAAGTACAAGATTTCTCCAACCCAGACTATTTGAGTTGGTTTGCGTCAATTTAGGTTTGTGAGTGTCTCGGAGTCGCTTACACCCCTAAATTTTGACTTAATTTAATTAAATTAATCATATTTATGTTTTCAATAAGCTCATAAGCTCATCTTAAACGTGCCACATCATCTAATTGACCGTCGACGCCAATAACTCATAATAGTCAATGCATAAAAATTAACGAAGGGATCAAAATCGTAAAGTTTAAAAATTAGGAGACCTAAATCCAAACTTTGATAATTTTATAAGGAATAAAATGTATTTTAACATTTTTTTTCGCGGTGACTAATATGATGGAATGGGGAGACACCCCAATACTACCAAGAAAGACATCAATATTTTGATTTTTGCTTTGCTTACCGAGCATGATTACAATTAATGTTACCATAAAATACATTAAAAAAAATTATTTACTCATATTGAAGTTAAAACTAATTAAGTAAAAATAACTAGGCATGACAAATTCTATTAATTGTCTATGACACGGATAGAATAATATATTTGTACAAAAATAAAATTACATGTTAAAAAAAGTAATTCTATTGGATTAAATTGATTATAATATTGTTATTATGACAACAGAGATCATGTGTAAACTGTCAACCACCAGGGTTGGTCTATTGAGGGGCATGAAATAGTAGTATGCATAAGATCATGGATTCAAACAGCAATGTGATTATTTTTTAAAAAAAAGTGTAAAATATAATGTTATATATCAAGTTTATTATTCAATCTCATCCAACATGCATAATATGACAAGCATCATTATAATTCTTTTATTAATGAGAAGACACCCCCATACTACCATGAAAGACATTTTGATTTCCTTTGATGACGAGCATGATTACAATTAATGTTACCATAAATTACATTAAAAAATTATTTACTCATATAGAAGTTAAAACTCATGCATTAAGTAAAATAACTAAGCATGACGAATTCTATTAATATAGTCTGTTACATGGATAGAATAATATAAACAACACTTTTACAATTTTGTCTATCTTGTACGTTTTAACACAACTCATTAACGATTATTGTTTTGGGTGGTGGATAAGTTATTTCAAACAAATTAAACAACCAACATGGGAAGCGGTAGTTCTTGTTCTCACTCTACTAAGGGAAGTGGTATCTCTCATTCCCACTCTACTAAGAGAAGTGGTAATCCCCATTCTCATTCTAACCTCAAAATTCTTTTCATTGAGACAGAGAGAGAACTCATTGGCATAGATTTTAAGCAACTCCTACTCCACCCTGAATGGACTACAATACAAGATCCTATTGTTGTCCCCATCTATTTCAAAATAAACCTATTGAATTTTTTCAATGGAAAAAGTATTGTGGGAATGAAGCATATCACAGTGGATTCTAATGTCTATTTGATTGGAGGTGAAAGCTTAGGGTCTGGAGCCATTCCAAATAAAAGTTATGTGTCCAACCATCCAGACTCATATCTTGGTTCTTCTAATCGGGTATTACATTTATCATTCGAGAAAAATGCATTTAGCCTAAAGCGCACTTCGCGTATCAAGAGATTTCTATATGGGAAATGTTCTCCAATGGTAGAAAACATTGAAGGTAAAATTTTTGTGCTAGAGGGAAAGCCATATCTTCACGATCATCATCTTAATGGGCCTTTTGAAGTTTACGATCCAAATGAAGAATATCCTCAAATACTAAATAATCCTCCTCCTTATACAAGGTACCCTCAAGGCAAAATAGATGGTCATTTTGTTTTGGGTCACAAATTCATCGTGTTTGAGAAAAAAACTTGTGAGACAATAGATGGCTATTTCTATGATACTCGTACACATAGTGGTTGGGAAAAATTAGATCCGTATGTGATTTCTTTTTTTACGCAAATTGGCCTACCTATTAATGGAATATGTGTGCCATATTTCCCCCAACTTGAAGATTATAAACTTGAGCTCATTCTTGCTCGAAAAGGAATAGAAGAAGCTTATGCTTTGCTCATTAATGCATCATCCGGTGGACTCTTATATTATCAATCTCTCAGGGAGGTTTTCCAAAATCGTTTTCCCCTTACAGAAACGGGACAACGTGTCCATTTGAACAATGGGAGGAACTTCTTCTTCATGCTACCCAACAATCAAATTTGTGCTATTTGGGTTGCCTTTGATCATCATAAAACGCTTCGCCTTTTCACAACAATATTTGCTCTACGAGCGTGCTTCAATTTCAATGCCGAGCGTTTACTCCTCTGCCCTTCTCATCCAATAGAGAGGAGGTTCTTAGAAGTTTTTGATATTCATAATTGGGATTGTGTGGTGAAGAATAATGGAACATATTCAAATCATGTATTTGATGCATTTTTCTTTGAAAGGTGATAATCCAGATTAGTTTAGATATTTTGGAGATAATTATAAGGTTTTAGTTTAGTAATTTAGAACATTTTTAAATATATATTGGCGAATATTGTTTGAATAAATTTTTATTAGGGTATTTTTCTACCGAGTTATAAAAAATGTACAAGGTGCTTTATGTTATTTATATATTGCATATTAATTAAGAGATATACTGTATAGTATAGTTCCAATGATTCTTTTTCTTTAGGAAACAAATGTTTGTATTTAACTAGCTAAACAATAAGTCCGAAAAAACTATATAATCCAGATTGAGACAAAAAAGAAACTTGCATGAGTTGAGGTGCACAATTTTAGCGTCAAACACAAATTAGTAATATACATCTATAAATTTTGATTAATTAATTGTTGTATGTTGATAATCTCTTTCACTTGTTGATTTTTTTTATTTGTCCTATTTCATTTCTTAAACTATTAAATCAAAGATGAGGTGAAAAGGTTACATGCGTTTGATTATTAGTTATATTATATATAAATTTGATTAAATGTGATTTTTGGTTTTTTAAGTTTTATTATTTGTTTATTTATGTTTAAAAAATTTCATTTTAGTCCTTTTTATTTTTAAATAATTCTGTTTTGGTCTTCTGTAAATTTACCATTAACAATATTAGTGTTTCAAATTTTAAAATAATTAATTTAATATAATGTCAGTTAAAACCACCATAATATTTAAATTAATTATGTTATTATAAATATAATTAATCTTTTTCTATCAAATTTTTAAAAATTGTAAACCCGGATCTTCATCTTCCGCATCAAGCATCCAAGAGAAACAATACAAAGTCTCAACCTCTGGTAACAAAATCTAAAGAAAATACAAACCATTTCCACACCATATTCTGATACCATACATATAAAAAGTAAATCTCATACCAAAAAACACAAACATTTCTTGAATGCATGAAACTTTTAAGACCCGCTTTATGAATCCAATATTAATAGGAATTTGAAATGTCCCGAGCCTCTATAGAGAGTAATCCGTAAAAATCCTATAATCCTAGCTACCAACAGTTTGAATTTAAAATGCACCTTAAAGCAAAATTTCCAAATTGATTAAACCCATTGTGATGTTGCAGCATACTACTTCAGTAAAAGGAACCCCAATTCAGAATAACACGATACCCTTCAGCATCTCCTTTGCACACCACCTAATAAACAAAATCCAATCCCAATTTCACATATGATTGACCATCTGACAGCCACACTCACAGGACCATCGCACCAATGTGCATAGCTTATATAACAAATTAACAATGCCATTATAATTGAATGCAAATGTTTGAATTATGAACCTTACAAAATCTTCAGAACAAGCATCAAGACCCTGGAAATCAATAAAAATAAAAATAAAAAACAGTTTTCAAATAGCTTCAGAACAATTTTATTTGCAAGAAACACATGATCATCGATCGATCCATATCCAGATCTGTTCCTCACCTGAAGCCAATCCAAATGCAAATCAGCAAACACCGCGATACAAATCTGCTCCTTCAACAACGACTGCAAGCGTGCTCCTCCATGTCGATCCAGTTCAAGATATGCTCCTCGCCCAAAGCCAAGTGACCCTCCTCTTCTACTACTTGATCTGCTACATGGTTGGCAAAGTATGTTTCCCCGCAAAAACCTCGCAATCCAAAGTTATAATCTCTTTCATCAGTCCTGTTAAGTGTATTGTTATGGAGGAAGAAGGACCATCACCGGAAGGGGGATCAACGGTGGATTGTGTACACCGGCAGCTTGGGCAAGTCGGTGAAGGAGAATGTGGTTTTACCCACATTTTGGAAATCTAGGTTGGAGCCTTGGAGGAGATGACAATTATTTTTTTTATAATTTTTAAAATAAAATAAAAAGTGACAGATTTTAGTTTTCATTATATTAAATTATATTATATTAACTATTTGAAAATTGAAAACTCAACAAACAATTAAAGAAATGACCAAATATAATATATTTCAAAAACATAAAGTATGTAAATGAATTTTTGAAACTTAAATGAAAAAAAATACTAAAATATAGAGAACAAAAATTAATATATAGTCATAAATTTTTACTTAATAATGGGTTAATTACTTTTTGTATATTGTTTTTTCAAATCTCAGTTATATTCTATTCATGCTAATAATATTTTTCTTTTACTATCATATGTTATAAATGTATGAAAATTTAAATAAATTCATCTCTTTCTAAAAAATATTAAATAATTTTCTTTATTGAATTTTATTTGTTTCATTTAATTTATTATAATAGAAATTGTAATTTATATATATATATATATATATATATATATATATATATATATATATATATATATATATATAAAGCTTTGTCAAATATGCAAGCACAGTGTCTCATGTTTGACGAGTCATTTTTAATAATTGAGTAAAAATATGGAGTATGAGAGTTCTTTTTCTAACTCTCTTGAGTCAAAATCACTGTATTGATTGGTGGAGGAACTAATTAAAATGAATAAAATAACACAAGAGGGTTGAATTGTGTTTTTCCAAACTTAAGGAACCTTTTTGTATAAACAAGTTATTCTGAAACCAATTCAAAATGTATTAGTTCAAAATGAAGAATTATTTTGAACTCAGAATGAAAACTTAATAGTTTCAGGAAAAAAAAATCAAAATAGTTAGCTCAAAACCTTAGTTTAAATCTTTGTTCAGTTCAAGGTTAAGTTTCTTAAAACAATTTTGTGAAAGGTTGTTTGGAGAAAGCGAGCTATGAAAGATATATCCACAAAACATAAAGAGGATAAGGAGAAGACGAGAGAACACGTGGAGTTTTTATACTGGCTCACCCTAATCTTGGGCTACGTCTGGTCCTCATCCTTCAAGATGAAATTTCCACTAACACAACTATTAATTGTTGGATTTTCACTATGAGTTACCTACTAGACTTTCTTGCCAACCACCTACTAGACTTCCTAACTAGCAACTTACTAGGTTTCCTCAACTACCAATGAACTGCCAGAATTCACAAAGCAAGATTTTTTTGAGTCACCACACAAGTACATATTCTTCTCTTACAAGGGATTTCCACTTAGGAAATTACAATGAATATGACAAATAAGTTTTTATGAATTGAATCATTCTCAAACATATAGGCTTAAAGCCAGAATGCAAATTCCTCACACAAAGGTAGACAACTTGAGTCTCTATCTAGATTGCTTCAATCTCTTCAAAAACTCCCTTAAAGTACTTTCAAACAACCCAAGAAAATAATAATTGAAGTGGGGCCCTTAGCTCTGCACCTTATGTGAGAAGTCTGAAAAGTGTTAGCTATACTTGACTTGACAGAAATTTGAAACCATTATGAAGTTTCTATTTTGAGGAATAATTTTGATGTGCTTTTGAAGGTACATAAAAAATGTATGTTGATATTTCTAATGTTGTTAAGAAAGGATCTGTTCTGATGTAGGTTCCTTCTAATGAAGATTTCTTGATAACTCTATATAGGTAGGTTACCATCATTAATCTTAACACCACTTCACAACATTGATCATTCTAATGTACCGTACTTCAACATAGACAAAGAGTGCAGGTTATTGCTATTGTTGTGTTAGTATTTTGTCATTGGTTCAAACTGCACAAAGTCTCTTCAATATTTTATTTTGATGTTGCACATTAGAAATTCTCAAGCACATGTCTTAGCTTTTAACTTGTTGCATCTTGAAACGCCATTAACATCAATCTTCTGATGAACCATATGAATGTGTGGCTGCATATGAAAGATATGATGATGTTAACCTCAAAATACTGATGAGCCCTCTATGTATGTGGTTGCATATGGAAGGCATGATGTTGCTTTGTATCCAATTATAATGTCAATATTCAAGCATCATTTTGATGTTGCTAACTTTAGTCTTCTAATGAGCCAACTATTTCTGTGATTGCATATGGAAGACATGTTGCTTCATCATTATGATGTACAATTCTTTCTTGATCACTTAACTCATCACTCTGATGTGATAATCTCATAATCTTTAATCTCTTTTGGTCTTGATTTTGTTTTGTCTTCAAAACATCATTTTGATGTGTTTATTCTTAGATTCCTTCAACACACCTTTTTGATTTTGACTTTGGTACAATTTCATTCTGATGTTTTCTACTCACTGTAGCCTTTGATATATCTTCTGATTAAGACCTTCTTGTTGTCTTTGCAACTTGTTGAGACTAAGATCTTCAAAGGGAAACACTACCTTTATCAAACATATGGGTTTCATTCAATGCTTCTAAAGCTTCTTTCTTGAATTCATAGTTGAGACATCTATTATGAGTTTATTGTAAACTCATCAGCACAATATGCTCTTAATATATTTCACTGAAGCACTTAAGCAAATATGCTAGTCATCACAATATTTTTCATCATCCTTACAAATATGCTAGTCATCACAATATTTTTCATCATCCTTACAATTTGCATTGTTAATGGTTTGTCATAATTAAAACCTTGGGATGTGGACTCAACACTAATACAACAACGTGTAACAAGAAGGTACTAAGGAAACAATCTTTCCTTCGACCACCACGTAATCTCATAATCTCATTCAAGAAGGCGTGATGAAACTTGAAGTTGAATAAGGAAACCATCTCCTTCCAAAATTTGCATTCCAACCACAAGCTTTTGATCAACTATGCCAACCATGGAGGAAGTGCCTAGTGGTTAAACTACTAGTAAGAACATAGGTTTTTTTTATTATGAGGGAAAAACTGAAATCGACATGGAAATTGGAAGATGGGTTCAATCTAATGGATATCACACATGGTTACATTCTAGTTAATTTTTATATGGATAAAGATCGAGACAAAGACATTAGTGGAGGGCTATGGATGATCTTCGATCCCTATCTCATTGTTAGGCCTTGGACTCTAGACTTTTTAGCCATGAACATGAAGGTAGATAAAACCTTGGTGTGGGTCCACTTCCCAAGCCTAGGTATGGTATTTTATGAGGAGAATGTCTTGTTGGCATTGGAATCAACAATTGGTAGACCCATCATAGATCTTAACACGTTGAATATGGCTAGGGGACGTTTTGCACAAGTTTGCATAGAAATTGACTTGGATGTGCCGGTGGTGTGTATGTTTGTTTGAATGACGATCAATATAATGTAGAATATGAGGGTTTTCATGTTTTATATGCATCTTGTGGTTGTTATGGACATGTGGCAAGAAACTACATTGTTTTGGTGATGGAGGAACAACTGAAGGAGGTTGGTGTGGTTGCGACCTAGCTAGACATGGGTTCCACAGAGTCAACCAAGGAATTAACCCCTATGAACCTTATGTCACTATCATCGCATAATTCCCCTACAAATCTGCATTGAGATTAGGTAGTAGTGGTGAAGAAAAAGAAGAAATCCCCTCCAAATCTTAAATCCAAAAATCTTAGATATGTCCCATGCTAATTCAAGAAGCTTAAATGGGATAGGAAATAATCCCTTTAGTACCGTATCAAAAGTAATATACATTCTTGGTAAAATTATTGATGATGTGAAAAAGGTTGTTACATCGCTTTGTAACACCTTGCTTTTTGTAAAATAAATAAATAAATAATCATTTAAAAAATTAATAGGATTTTTAGAAATTAAATAAATGAGAGAAAAGAGTTTCTGTTAATTAAAATAAGGGTTTCGTAGTATTAAAAAGTAAATAGAGTAAAATGATGTTTTAGAAAATAAAAGAATGTTTTAATTGGTTATTTATTTAATGAAAAAGTAAAATATAGTTCCTTTTTATAAAATAAAAAAATAAAAAAATAGAGTAAATAATAGGCTCATAGTATCCTAGCTATAAATAGACATATTAGGTCAAGTTTTACATTTACAATATGTTTCTATGCTCTCTCTTCCTCCCAAATTTGTTCTCCCTTCTTCATCTCCCAAAATCCTCTCTTTTTCCAGCATACACTCAGACCTATCTTAGTAAAACTATAATCCCGAAGTCATTATCCGTTGGATCATCCTGAAAGTAGGACAACACCTTCATAAATCATTTCCACACAATCCCACCATTGGGATTTGCGAAATAATATTTGTAGAGAGAGAGAGAGAGAAATGACCCTCGCACGAAGACAGTAAAATTGAGGTTTCAATCCCTTCTCTTTCTCTTTAACGCTTGGAAACCCTAGCAGAGCAACCAGAGGAAAGGCTTGAGGAATCTTAGGGAACCACTAGAAATGCCGCTATCATTACCAGACTACACACTTGAGCTCACTTAGAGGTAAGAGATGAGTTTATCGTAATTGGGGTTAGAGTGAACATGTGTAGGAATCCTTAGAGGATCAAATTGGGGTTAATTTTTGGGTGTTTTATGCATTTTAATTTTTTCTGTACAATGATAACTAAGAATTGTTCACGCTTGACGTGTCAATTGATACCCTGATGCAAATTGAATGGTTTAATTGAGTGTTCGGCTTTAAATGTTAGAAACCTAGAAATTTGAGAATTCTTGATTCTTGTAGTTTTCTTGAAATTGGTTAAGGGGTTTTGTTCCCCATGATGTGATCACATGTTCTGTGCTATTCGTTTTGAATTTGGGTTTGTTTTGAGGTTTGAATTGTTCCTCTTTTGCTTTACGAAACATAGGCTTTTAGTGAAGCACGAGTGTTGTGGAAGCAATGACTTCCAAGATTATTTTGATGATGCCAAAGAATCAAGAGTTAAGCAAGTTCCAAAGAATCAGGAGTCAAAAAGCTTCAAGAATCAAGTTTCAAGAATCAAGATTAAAGAACAATCAAGATCCAGATTCAAGACTCAAGATTCAAGAATCAAGAGAAGACTCAATCAAGATAAGTACTAATTTTTTTTTTCAAAACATTGAGTAGCACAAGAATTTTTCACAAAATCTTTTATCAAAGAGTTTTACTCTCTGGTAATCGATTACCAGAAGGTAGTAATCGATTACCAGTAGCCAGCATTGTTTTCAAAACTGATTTACAAAGCTGTAATCGATTATCAATGTTTTAAAACATTAGATTTCAAATTTCAAGAGTCACAACTAGTGATAACACATTTTCAAATCATTTTAAGCTTATGTAATCGATTACACAATACTTATAATCGATTACCAGTGTTTCTAAACATTTTGATTTTTAAATTTAAACATGAAGAATCACATCTGTTGATGTGTAATCGATTACACCTTGATGGTAATTGATTACCAGTAACTGATTTCGAAAAATAAATTACCAAAACTCACAATTCTTAAAGTGACTTGTTTCTGAAGAGTTTTTCAAAAGTCACAACCTTTAAGTGACTAGGTTTCAAAAGAGTCAACTTTTAAAAGGTGACTAGTTTTAAAGAAATTGCCAAGAGTCACAAACTTTAACTTGAGTCATCAAATGATTATAAATATATGACCATGGCACGAATTTCATATACAACTAAGACTGATTTCTTTCATTCATTTCTCTTCATCTTTCTAAGAGTTTTTGTTCAATACTTTCTCTTTCAAGAAAAGTTCATTGACCAAAAACTTGTGCTATTCTTTTTCTTCATTCACTTCTTTCTCTTGCCAAAAGATTCAAAGGACTAACCGCCTGAGAATTCTTTTGTTTCTTCCCTTCTCCCTCTTGACAAAAGATTTTAAAGGACTAACCGCCTGAGATATCTTCTATTTCTTACAAAAAATTTCAAAGGACTAACCGCCTCAGATATCTTTTTCCTTTTCCCTTTATACAAAAGATTTCAAAGGACTAACCGCCTGAGATATCTTTTGTATCCTCCTCACAGAGAATTCAAGGGACTAACCGCCTAAGAATTCTTTGTCCTAACACATTGGAGGGTACATCCTTTGTGGCACAAGTAGAGGGTACATCTACTTGTGTTGTAATACTGAGAACAAGAAATGATACATCTCTTGTGGATCAGTTCAAGTGGAGGGTACATCCACTTGGTTATTCAAAGAGAACAAGGGAGGGTACATCCCTTGTGGATCTTTGGCTTGTAAAGGATTTTACAAGGTTGAAAGAAATCTCAAGAACCGTTGGTTGCTTAGGGACTGGATGTAGGCATGGGTTGTTGTCAAACCAGTATAAATCTTGTGTTTGTCTTCTTCTTCCCTACACTCTTTAATTTTCGCTGTGTACTTTTAATTGCCGCTTTTACTTTTGGTTAAGTTATTGTTTTTGTTCTTTACTTTCTTAACTTAGTAGTAAAAGCCTAGTTTAATCTAGTAACATTAAGAAGGACAAATTTTTAATTAGTGAAGACACATTAATAATTAATTCAACTCCCCCTTCTTAATTATTCTGAGGCCACTTGATCCAACAGGTGTGCTCTCATCAAGCATGGTTGTACTTGATGAGAGCGCGCTCGTGCTTAGTGAAAATCAGTTCTTTTAAGCCCTGTTATTTTCCTAACAACGTAAATTAACTTGTAGCTTAAAAATGACTAAGAAAATGGTTTAATTAGGTTTTGTGGTATTCATAAAAGTTGTAGCCCTAGATGTTATCTAACAAATTCCGTTAGTTCCACCCAATTCGGAGTTATATAGACCTATAGATAGTCAAATTACTGAGAAAAGGTCGAGCTGTCAGGATTAGGCAATGATCTAATGTTTACCTTAGCTTTAGACATATTTAATGCTCAAAACGGTTTTTGTGATCAACATAAGAGTTGTAGATAATTGTCTTAGCTTTCAAACAAGATAAGTATGAACTTAATAGGATTAGTGCATCCCCTTTACTTATAATTTTACCCCACAAAGGTCGTTGTAACTTAGGAGGAAATATAAGGATATACTTGTTTACTATACATGTACGTGTGGTTGCTATTAACCGAAAGAATAAGTGAATGATTATGCGCCTTAAATGTTGGAAGGTTGTTGTGTGTGTGAGTGTGAGTGTGTGTGTGTTTTGTATCATGTAAATATTACTACTGTGTGATGTGCATATGATTCATAAGACGTAATGACATATCGTTTTGGGATTATAAAATTATGATTGAGATTGAGTTTAAGTGGCAAGTTAAGCATGGGTTAATTTGTGAGATACACATGAACATGTGATAGTGGATTGTGACGTTGTGACATGTTAAATTGTGGACATGGGATATGGTTGTGAATAAGTGTTTGGTCAATCCTTGATGTGATATTACTTGTGTTGTGAATTGTGAATTATACAATAACCCGACTGGTGTTTACCTCTTGAAAAGTGTTTATGTGCGAGGTATTCAAAAGAAAGTGTAGGGTTGCAAGTTAGGAACTTGAGGTGTTAAATTGTAACACAATGTGTTAAACATGTTTGAAAACAACCGTGAGGTCTTGTGTATTGTATAATTCATGAGCAATGTCTGCGTACAAAAGTTGTTTTAGGGGTTTGACCTGAATCAGAAAGGTGAGGCCCTAATGGATTCTTTAGAGTCTAGGCCTTAGGGGTAAATACACTCAATTTGAGTGCTTCTTTAAGCCTATGTGATCTCATATGGTTAGAGCATTCTTGCAAAACAGAGTGACCCTGACTGGTCACCTTAGGATTTCACTTAGTGAGAGTGACCTGACATACCAATTGTGTAGCGTGCCTTGTTATGTACTCCTAGGGGCCCTGCTGTTGTTTTTTCACTGACATGATACCGCATTGCATATAGGCTTGGGTGTTAGTATAATTGTTGCATAACACATGTGATTTGTTTATTATGAAATTGGTGAGTGTTGCTACGTCTTGAGTCGAGTGTGTGATTCAAGTGTAATGTGATTGGTGATTGAAAAATGAATATTAAATGATAAAGTGGTAAAGTGACATGGATTGTATTAAGTTGAGTTATGTGATAAATATTTCCATAATGTATTTTGCAAGTCTTTGTTTATCCGTATTTTAATTAGAAATGTGATAACTCACTTACTGTGTGTTGTTTGTGTTTGGATCCTGTGATGATATCGAACCTTGTGTTCGTGAGAGCAAATGACTAGGTGGATTGCTTTAAGGAACCATGTGTTGGAGGACACCATGACACAATGCTCTGATAAGATGTGACATTGGGGATTGAGTTTCTGTTTTAATTGCATGATGTTTCGAACATTTTATTTTACTTTACTTTATTCTGCTGGTTAACTTAAGTTCTTTTGTAAACTTGAACGACTTTGTTGTGAGTTGAACATGCACCTTATTTTATTTAGGAATTTAATTACTATAAATAATAGTGTAAATATATCATTTAAGTACAACATAAAAAAGTCATTTAAGTCTTTTTTCTATACTTTTCAACAAAATATTCTATTCTTTTGTGGTAACTATTATAAAGATATTTTTTTTTCTTGTTCTAGGTAAAATATTTAAGTATCATATATTTTTATTTATAATAATTACTTAATATGTTGTTATTATTGTAAAATTTGTAAATAATTTGAGAATTAAATGTTATAAATAATTTCTTTATAATCATATAACTCTATTAGCATTTCCTCTATATTAAGTTAAGAATTAAAGATTATTTACTAACTTTTGTCAATGAGTCAAATTTACAAGCACAAAGAATTGATAAGTTAAATTTTGAAACACCAGTAAATATTTTATCTACCATAAAAAACAAATATTCTATCTTTCAATTATCACTTTTTTATATTTTATTTGTTTTTATCACCTTGTTTTTGTTCTTATTAATGTTTGAGAGGTTCTGACGTATTTTCCCATGTCAAGTGCAAGAGTCCATGTGTGCTATGTAAACTTAGGAAAACATATTATGTATCAAGTTGCATCAAAGGTCTATCATAAAGTTATAGCCTTTGTTATGAAAATATTTTTCTTCTATTTTTCAAGTATCTGAAAGCAAATTATTTTTCAATGTTGTTGGCTACTATGGTTGTAAAAGATATAGTGAGTAGCATAATTTATTCTAATTTAGTAGCATTTTTAACATAAAAGATTTTTCATTAAAAAAAGATAATGCTCATGATAGATACCAATTTTTACTATATATAAATTCATTAGGGTTGGCATGTGAAAATGATGATTGTCATTTGTAATTTTAGTTCTTTTAAAAAATGTTTAATTTATCTTCTATGTAAATATATTGTCTATTATATGTTCTTAGATGAATTTGAAAAGCACATAATTATGAATACATGAATAGTATGAATTTTGATGTTAATTAATATATTTATTAGATGAATTTTAATTTTCATATTTGGTCCCGCCAATCATTAAATCTTGGGTCCACCCCTGACTTCCAATCCATATTTGCCTACTTCTATGGACAAGATTGATGCATTCACGAGTGGCTCACTCAAGGTTTTGGTAGATCCGTAGATGTAATACTATTCTACCTAGAGACAGATACACATATAATATTTTTAAAATACGCTCCCTACAAAATTTAGTTAAAAGTGATGTATTGATTTTCCAAAACTTTTCATGGTAAAACAATATTTCATGACTATCTTTGTAAACTTAAGAAAACAATTCAATAAATAACAATTTATAATTAAACTAATATTGGCACTCCAAAGGCCATACAAATTGTGCTACATAAAATATAAAAAACAATTACTCGTGAATTGAAAACTAAATAAATTTCTAAAATCTAAGCCTGATGTTACATTGTCTCAAAGCACCCAAAACCATAAAATTAAAAGATAAAAAAGTAGAGGCCTAAGGTTTTCCACCAGTATCGTCATTATAACCTAGTAGAGACTCACCTATAAGGGTGATATTCAGCCCAAACGTGTGACACCCTCTACCCCTCACATATATACTAATAAAGGAATAAAAATTCAAATATTAATTAAAAGTATTTTTAAAACATTTTTAAATACAAGCCTTTCAAAGGGGTAAAAGGCTCACATTCACTTTCTTCTACATCATATTCAAACTTGTCCAAATAAATAATAAAGTCATCTCGGCTCAAACAAGGCCGTCTAAGCTTCATACAATTAATATAGAACCTATATCCTAATGTCACATCCTATCAGAGCGTTGTGTTCCCGTGTCCTCTAGCATGAGGTTCTTCATAGTCATCCACCTATTCATCTGCTCCCCCGAACACAAACAGCAAACCGGGAGTGAGTTATCACATTCCTAACTACTAGAGAGAGACAAGACAACATATAGTAGCCAAATACAATTTACTTAGCATATCTCACATTATTTCATCACTTTGTCATTCAAAATTCACTTTTCAATCATCAATCACAATACACAAGAATCACACACTCCGATCAAGACATAATAACACATCAATTTCATAATAAACAATTTAGCAAGCGTATGCAACAGTTATGCTAAGACTCAAGCCTATATGCAATGTGATACCATGTCAGTGAAAAACCTCATCGAGCGCCTAGGAGTATATGACAAGACAAACCACACACTAGCAAGTTAAGTCACTCTCACTAGGTAATATCATAGGGAGACCAATCAGGGTCACAGTGTTTTGCGAGAATGCTCCAACCATATGGGATCAACATAGGCTTAAAGGAGCATTCAAACCGTGTGACCCCCAAGGTCTACACTCCGAAGAGTCCGTCAAGGCCTCTCCCTCCTGATTCAGGTCCAACCCAGAAAACATTTTAGCACACAGACTCTATTTATGAATTGTACAAAATACACGACTCCTCAATTGTTATCAAAATAGTTTTAACTCGTCGCCCTAAGAGGAACCTAAAATTAACTCGTCGCCCTTAAAGGGACTTAACATTAACTCGTCGCCCAAAAAGGGACTTAACATTAACTCGTCGCCCTTAAAGGGAATTAGCATTAACTCATCGCCCTTAAATGGACTTATAGTTATATGATTGTACAATTCATAGTTAATACTCAATGCACACAACATCTCAATCATATGCATACACAATTTATCACATACACTCGATCTCAATCACAATGGTATAATTTCAAAATAGCATGTTATCACATCTCATGAATCATATTCACTTTACCTATGAACTATGCAATATACACAAGTACTCAATTGTTTTCAAAATCATTTTAACTCGTCGGGTTCCCACAATGGATCCCATCACAATACTCGTCGCCCTTAAAGGGTCTTACAATTGTGTGATTGCACAGTTCATAGTTCACAACTCAATACACACATCTAATCTCAATACACATGTATTTCATCATCTGTCACATGTTCAATTTATCACATAATCACAGTTTGAATCATCACTTCATAACCTCAATATAACAATTTATACAAAAGATTTTATCACAACATGGGGTGTAAAATCCTTGAAATAGTTTCTCACAATTATATCAAAATCAATTAATCAAATTCATGGGTTAAACACAAAGACATCAAGAGCACTCAAGTTTATCAATCAATTCTCATCAGGACATCAATTGGTACATAGAACACAATAATATTGTATTTATAATCATAAAGAGAAAATTATAATTCAATAAACATCCCAAAATAAACCCAAATTTAGTTCTCTAAGGATCCCTATACATGTTCATTCTAACTCCCAATTGCGATAAATTCATCCCTTACCTCTAAGCGGACTCACATGTCTTCCGACAGCGATAGCGGTATCTCTAGCGGTTCCCTGAGATTCCTCCAGTTATTCCTCCGACTGCTCCGATAGAATTCCCAAACATCGGAGAGACGGAGAAGAGATTGAAGCCTCCACTTGTACTGTCTTCATGTGATTCCTTTTTCTCCCACCACAAATATTATATCGCAAATCCCAATGGTGAAAGGGTGCACAATTGAATTTCGAACAACATATCCAAATTTCATGAAAATCCAACGGTTAACGAAACCGGAATCGTAGTTTTAATGAGACCATTTTGGGTTTCTGTGGGAAAAGAGAAAGCTACGGTGCGAAGGGTATTTCTCTTAGCTCTGACACGTTTTTGCAATTCCCGACAGTGAGAATGCTTGAACTTGGGTTGCGAATGTGGTACGCAAATTTCACGACGATCCAACGGTGAATGGGTCCGAGATCATCGTTTTCCTGAGATTAGTTTTGTGGACTGTGGGAAAAAGAAAGGGTTTTGGAGAGGAGAAAAGAGGAAAACGAAAATAAGGCCAAGAGGAGACACTTGACTTAACATAGTTATTTATATCTAGGGTACTCAGCCTATTATTTGCTCTATATTTAATTATTTATTTATTTTTACTAATTTTTTTTTTAAAATTTATTTAGGAAAAAAATGGGATGTTACTAAACGCATATAAGGCAAATAGATGAAGAGTAAGATGCATCTCACAATACATTTAAAGCTTAGGTAATTCATAAAGAGATAAATTGAATTTATAAAAATTTACATCACACAAACACATCACTACCAAATCAAACGCTACACACACATAAGCACACATGAGATGCGATGCACATTAGACTCATAGGCTCGTACACATGGAATATCATTCTCGAAAAACACTGCAAATGTAGCCCTGAAGTCCATGAGTCAACGAATTGTCACACAATAAGCAACCTGACACTATCACTATCACAAAGATAACATCGACAATGGCGCATTAAGGTGTTCTGGCCTTGCAAGGATACTCGATTCGACCCATGGGATCAACATGAGCTAGAAGGAGATTTCAAAATGTTGCATTGCACCCCTAAGGTTAGAGTCATATCTTAACTCGTTCATGACCTCCCTTAGTTGGGTTCATAAACTTCCTTCACTTCAAAACACATATAGGCAACATGATGCATGGTTCACAAACACTATACACATGATATATTTTGGAAGTCCCTTGGAGATTCCTATCCCTCAGGGACTAAATTCTCCTAATGTTTTTGCAACAGATATACACATACCATCACACATTTCATTCAAACCTCATACACAATAATAATTTTAGAAATTATGCTATAACAACATTGTAACATTTCAAACATCAATTAGTAATATATATATATATATATATATATATATATATATATATATATATATATATATAGGGATTTGCTAATGTACATACTCTTGTTTTTTAGTATGAGTGCGCTAGTAAGCTACACCATTGGTATATTTTAAGACAATCTTTAATTATATCTGGTTAGCGCACTCATAATAAAAATAAAAAAGTGTACGTTAGCAAACCCCACTAACATTTGATAACATACACACTCCTATGTTTTAGTATGGGTGAATTAGCAAGTTACACCATTGGTGTATTTTAAGAAAATCTCTAGTTATAGCTTGCTGAAGTCGCCATCGGAAGGCAATTGTGTGCTCTGATACTTTTCAGCATTTATCATATTTTTCATATGCAATTTGAAATGTTCATTTGATACTTTAGTATACTTTAGGCCTTGTTTTGAATCAAACTCAATATGTTTTCAGTTTTTAATATATTTTAGATAGGAATTATGATTTTAGAAGTTTTTAATATGATTTTTTGAGTTTTTACAGAGAAATACGACTATTTTAAAAGATAGCCTCGCTCAAGCTAGCTTAAACAAAGGAGAAGATGACATTTTGTAGAGGGATATCTCGCTTAAGCTAGGAGCGTGCCAGATGGTGCGTCCAAAAACCAAATTAATTCAAAACATAGATAATTATGGAGATATAGCTCGAAGGTAAATAAAGAAAATCACTTGGAAGATAAATGCAACAATTAAAACAGATTATATCAACTAAAGAGATCATTTTCTTGTATAGATTATATTATTTTGTAAATTAAGGAGTTTATCTGCCTCTATTAAACACATATATGATTTTATAAATAGAGAGTCATAGGCAAACAAAAAAAAAGCCTCTATACGCCAACCTTCACTGAAAAATATCACGAGATCACCATACTTGGATAACGTTACATGTGTCAAAATTTTACATTCTCATAATTCAAACTCTTCGGTTCTCTTTCTTTATTTGTTAATGGTTAGTTTGTTGATTTCTTGTTAGCAAAAGCGATCGAACCCGTGACCTTTTCCTCATTATCTTATTTCTTAACCATCCAACCAATAATGCAAAAGTTAGTGCTATCTTAACTCTTTCCTCTATTTTATTCTCTTTCTTTTAATTATTAATATTATTTATCACCCCACCCTTTTAAGAGTGGAAAACATTCTTTGGGAAAAGCTTATCATAGAGGACAGTTTCGCATGGAAATTACCCACAACGGGCAACCGACACACCATACATTGCAAAGTTGGTTCTAAGGAGGGAGAAGTTTTGAGATACGTTGGTGGGGTTGGCATAAGCTTCTCAAAGGATGACCAATCAAAGGCATATGGCACCCTTGTAGTGTTTGATTTCCACACTCTTCAAGTACTCTATTAGGACTTCTCTTTGATCACTCATCAAGTCTCTTATATGCCCAACTTCCTTGCATGTTTATTTTTTCTCCTTCTATTTGATAGTTTTTCAAATATAAACAACTAATTTGATGTTTTTATTTTATTTTTAATGAGTTATGTGACATATGCTATATCTAGACAAGATTGAACTTGCTAGAATCCTAATAGTGGGGTCATGGATAGCTTGCACAAGATTATAGGTTCAAAGTTCAAACCTTGTTGCTACTATTGTACACAAAAATAAAGACAAGATAAGATATGCTTAGAAATAAATGTATCTGAACCCAAGCATTTGGTTGAGTAGAGTAAGACAAGGTCTCGTGTATGAAAAATAATAGGTTATAACCCTAACTCGTTTTTCTGGACAAGGTAAATGTAAGTTCCTTTGTAACACGCTTCGAGCCCAAAAACTTTTTCTA
Organism: Glycine max; assembly: GCF_000004515.6. Taxonomy (NCBI): domain Eukaryota; kingdom Viridiplantae; phylum Streptophyta; class Magnoliopsida; order Fabales; family Fabaceae; genus Glycine; species Glycine max. The sequence continues at coordinate 18,338,566 of NC_038250.2, forward strand.
CCAAAGGTTGGGACACTATCATCTTACAACATTTTTGTTTATCAATAAAATTCTTTATAAGTTAAAAAGTTGGGGTACGTATCTATTGTAGAAAAGATGATAGAGTCTCCCTTTAGGTGGTTTAGGCATGCATGGTGAAGGCTAGTGGAAGCCTCACTAAGGAGATTAAATAAGATAGAAGATAAAGGTAGACCAAGAAAACTTTTTTGGAGAAACAAATAAGAAAGATCTAGAAGTTAATTAATAATTTATGCATAGACATAATTTATGGTAGAGCATTAGGTGTTGTTTGATCCATTCAATTGCCATGCCTAGTGAGAAAAGGCTTGGTGGTTGTTGTTGTAATTTCTGAAATGTTTGTTTCAACTATTATATTGATATGTTCTATGGTTTTAGTCCTTGATTTGTATACAACTTCTAGACAAAATAAAAAATGAGTGATAATCCTTTCTATCCTCAGGTGAATGTTGTATGTTATAGGAAAAAAACTCATGAAATTGATGCTTTTGAAACTTGCTCAATTTCATTATTCAATGCCCACATTTCTAGTGTCAATGTTGTTAGCTGCACTAAAAACTCAGATGTAAGAATTGTAATGGATTGGTAACTATTTTGGATTCTTTTACCAATTTATGACATTTTTGTACCCAATTTCCATCATTTGAATAGAAGGTTATTTTGAAGGTTTCTGCTGACATTTGTTAATGGTTGATGGAAATGGAATATTTCATCCCTGAGGCAAGAGCTTTACACAAATATTTTGATTTGCTCTTATAAGAGTCATTCACAAGATTTTTCTGATTGATAAGTTTCTTTCCTTCAAAAAGTCATATATTAGGTTAGCTTTTAAGGATATGATATTTACAATTGTACTCTTGCTATTATTCAATTTTTGTTGCATAGAAATCTAACAACTTTCATGTGAGGGACATTTATTATTTTTTACTAGTCTGTTAGACTAATGGAGAGTGTTGAATCAATCATTTTCTATATTTAATATAATTGTTGGTTGTTGTTTCAAATTTCAACATTTGATCAATTTGCAACATTGAGTAGCAATTGATGTTTGATATAACTGAAAGGAACTTTGTCGAATCTAGCCATAGGACTTTCATCACTTAATAGTTAATATCCAAAGTTAACTTTTTCCCTTATCCAACATAACTGTCCTGAGAAAGTTGAAGTCATTTTAAGTGCACTGAATTATATGTTATAATTGATATAATAACAGGTAAATTTTATATTTGTGTTTAATATAGAAAGTATCTAAACCTTTAACTTTTTTAGGTTTTGGGTTGGCGAGTCGAGGCCAATATTCCAATAATTAGGATTGGAAAGAATGTTAGTATTGATAGTATCACTTTTTTTATCTCTCATCTCATGTGTCCCAGTACCGATGAGCCTTTTTATAGATTTTCACTTGCTTTTTTATCAATTCAAAGATTTTTTTTATTTTTGTATTTAGAAAACTAGAAGTACCGAATAGGCGCTTGAGTTCTTTAGCTTTATATGTTCCAATTGTATCAAGTGGATGGTCTTGATCATTCTAGAATGAGAAAACTTCTTGGAGTTGAAGAAAACTCTTCTAAAGATTTTATTGATTTCATCGGTTGTACTGGATGTATATGGGGAATGGTATGAACATGAATTCATGGAACTCCACTTGTACTGATTTGTTATAATAATGATGTTCTGACAAGCATATGTGTTGATTCATTGACAAGCGAACCAAGTCATCAAGTAGTATTAGGTAAAAAAGAGTTATCGTTCCTATGAAGACTTGCACAATACTTAACAAATATCACAAGTTTTTACTATCTAAACTAACAAATAAACAATGATGATTTGAACATAGCATTCAACAATAAAGATTAATCAAAACAAAGCTACAAGTTACGATATTTTTGGGATTTTCGATAAACACACAATAAAACGATATGAAATTCAAATGACAAAAGTTGTCAGGGTTAGATTTCACCGAATCAAACTCTCTTTACACTAAAGCATGATGCTCGACTTGTTAATCCAATGTTAATATCAGACATAGTTTGAAAACTGTATTCTAATCCCTAATTCCTTATGTGAAAAGTCCTACACTACTAGAAAATATGTTTTTAACGTCGCCATTTTAACATCGATTTTATAAAAACTAATGTTAAAAAAAGTGACGTGACAAAATTGTAAATAAATTGAGTTCGTTAACATCATTTTTTTAAAAATCGATGTTGTGTGTCAATATTAACATCAATTTATATAAAAATCGATGTTGTTTGATAAATTGTTAATATTGATTTTTTAAAAACCAATGTTATGTGTCTATGTTAACATCGATTTTATAAAAATCGATGTTGTTTGATCAATTGTTAACATCGGTTTTTATAAAAATTGATGTTGTCTTTTTTCCTAAATTGAAACCCCAATATCAGTTTGTTGTCACTTTTACTCTCACTCACGCGATGCTACCTGCTCACTCTGGCGACCCTACTCACTCTCACCGCCCTCGCTATTACTCTCGCGAGCCTGCTCTCTGTCATAACCCTCACTCTCACTCTTATGACCATGTTTTAGTCGGTGGTGTCGTTGCCTATTGTCATTGTTCTCGTGCCCATGGTCGTCGTGGGATGTGGAGTTTAACTTCAAGCACAACAGCGATTGGGTTCGACAAGGAAGCTAGCCAATCCTCGTTGTCCTCCTTCTCCACCTCTCTTTTCAATTTCTCTTATGGAAACCGTAGAATCAAGGAGACTCGTGGCCTCATGCATCTCTTCCCAGACGACACTCCTTTGACTCTTGTAGTATCACATTCTCCTCCTTTATTTATTATTGTTCCATTCCATTTCTAAATTTTATTGGTCCATTGTTTTTGTGGCTTTAAAATCATTTTTTATGTCAACATAGGAAAAAAATGATTCATTCAATTTAGAAAAATTACTTTGTGCCTTGAAGTGTTGTGGTCATTAGTCCATACTCCACATGGATCTGGAAGGCTATATTGAAAAATAGTGGGAAAAGAACTTTTTATTTGTCCCAAAATTAATGTGCTTCATTTTTATTCAAAGTATCTTGTATGTTGTTTGTGCTCGATTTGAATCTGATCGATAAAAAATATCTTATGATCTAACTTAGAATTATTGTTTTATGAGTGCAGGAACAATAATTATGTTGTCGCTATTTACTGCTTTCATTAACTGGAATGTTCTTGGGCATTTTTATCTGTTAATTTCCTTTTTAGGGCCAATTAAACTATTGAAAGCTAGCGTGTATTGTGACTTAAAGATTCCAAAATTGATTGATAACGTAATATGTTGTAGGATTTGGATGTTGTTGAGGCGGTTATTCAAGGTCTTGTGCTATTCCAAGGAGGCATTCTCATGGTATGTTATTCTTACAATATTATTTGATTTGGGTTCTCCAAAACAATGTTTTTATATATTTGAATTGATTGATGTTTATACTTTAGCAAGTGAGTCATGATGAGCACCTCATCTCTGGAAGCATGGAGGAACTATGGGTTGTATTTGAAGGAAGAGTGACACCATTCCATGACACATTTCAAGAATATAAGATACTCCAATCATCCTAGAAAAGTCATGTTTTGTGGGGTTCCTTCCATCGTCCCAACATTCCTTTGATCATCACATTATGAATTGTAATTCATCATTCTCTTACTCTTTATTCGTGTTTGTGTCAATTTACAATCTTTACTTCATTATACAATGAATCTCTACTTGTAATGCTCCATGTTGTTTGACTTGTATGGATGTGGCTAATAACAAACAACTTATATTTAATTGAGTTATTGTCGAGCTTACTATGTCCTTTTTGGATTAGAACAGGATAGGGCTAATATAGAAGTTAAAGGAATGGTGAATTTGGATTTTGTTGGAAGAAGGAGTAGTATGGGTTTTCTAAGGTTGTAGTGTAGTGTTGGGGATATTGAAAGTAATGTGTTTGGCTTATAGAAACCACATGTGAAAAAGGTTTCAAAATGGAAGAAAATCAAGGGAGGATTTGAAGTAGAGAAATCTCCACACTTCATTTTGAGGTTTCCACTGGCATTATATCCACTTTTTCGTTCATAAATGGGAGATAGATTTTCTAAATTATTCAAGAAAGCTGCAGATATGGTGGACTTTAAGGCTTCAAAATTGTGGTTTTGAAGGTTTGGTTTAGAGTGATAAAATGAAAGCAATGGATAAGTGGAAAACATGAACATGGTTAAAATGAAAATTGTTAGTAAAATATGCAACACTTATTTAATTCTTATTGTCTTTAGTGGTAACTGACAACATCCTTAAATTGCCAAATACTTTACATTAATGTTGAATATTCCATTAATGTGTTTACAACTTTACATTATGTACTTCAGCAAATTAGAAAATTGTTTATATCTTACTAGACTATTATAGGGCCTCTGAAAATGGATTGATGGAATCTGTAAATTACTAAGTCATTTCTCCAAAATATCTAGCAAAATCTATTTTGTATGAAGTAGGTGGGTCAAATTTTCTAGTATGTTACACTAATTTTCATGATTGGTTTCCCACTACTCACTTGTAAAGATAATTGTTGATTGCATGAAATACTGATGAGTGAATGAGTGATGATACTTGATACTTGACATTTTTAATTTTGATTTTCAAAAAGCATAATTACTTTATTCATCATGGAAATCTTCAACATTTATTCTTGTCAATGAACATTAATTCAGAAGTTCTTTGGAATGATAGATTTTCCTCTATTTTAGGACATTGTGGCAAAATTATTGTCATTATCATAGCAGAGACCAAGGGCTCTATGCATCATGTTAGGCATTGGGACAGTTTCTTCAGTCACTTTGTGACAGCCTGCTTTTACAATGCCAGTGCAACTTTCAAGGTGAAAGCACTAATTAGTATTTCTTAAAGTGCCTAAGGTTGGTTCTTATGTTGTAATAAGAAACTTGTTTTATTTTTTAAATTATTATAGGGATGATTCCAAATACTATGCTTGTCTGGTTCTTACTTGGTCACTAGAGATGGTGGACCCTCCAATAGAACTAGTGGCATTAGTGTTTCACTCTCTAGCCTTTATGGTCATGTTATTGGTGGCAGTGTTGTTGTGCTTAATGTTGGAAGCCCTGTGTAGGTATCTTGATTACTCTAAAAGCCACAATATTTTGATTGCATCCTTAATTGCTTATTTATGCGATTAATGCTAGAACAATTTTTCACAACAACAAATTGCTTCAAATGGATTAGGGAAGTAGAGATTGGAGATACTCAGATAGGGACGCTAAGCTTAGGCCTATTCTCACTTTTGTGTAGTTTCCTTGTTCAGGATGCTTCATAATATACTTCACATTCAAAAGAATCAAAACCAAAGTAATATCAATTACCCAAAAACCAAAAGGTAGATAGAAGAATGAAGGTTTTGTTTGTTGTAAGTGATGTTGTGCATTTTTGTTTACGATGGCTCAAAGACCAAGTCTAAACAAGCAACCACTCTCAAAGATGAAAGTTCATAGCCACCTCCTTAGCATAATGATAAGTTGGCTTCTCCAGCCAGTGCTACTGTTCCACCTGGTCAAAACTACATCCCTTTTTGTACAACAAACCTTTGGCCTGGATTATGACCAGCAAAGCTAAAAAGCGCACACATGCATATTGGAATCAACTTGACTCGCTGGTAAGAGTTTATTATGTCATTGCTTGAGAGATATATTAGTCAAGTCTATATTTTATTATGTATAAATGTTATCATAATTGTTGTTGTACATGCATGCAAAAAAGGTGTTAAAGGAGCACAGCCTGGCCCAGTTTTGACATGGGCACAAAGAGTAAAAATTGTTGTAGGGACTGTAAGAGGACTTGAATAATTTCATGAGAAGGCTGATTACACATTATCCACCAGGACATCAAGTTAAGCAATGAGCTAATCCCTTATCCTAGCATATTGTGAACTTGATGAAAACCAATACAAGGAGTTTGACAATAAAATTTGTCAAGAAAAGAATTTGATTAGCGAAGAACAGGAAACACTAATTGAGGAACTATCTGATAAGATTGATAGGAATCTAATCCTCCTGGGTGCCATTGTTGTAGAGGACAAGCTCAAAAATAGGGTGAGTTAGGAGAAAGAAATGCTTGCATATGAAGATTTATCACCTGTAACTGGACTTGAAATGATGCATCTCGTTATTTTCTAGGTTCCTAATTGCATTGACAAGCTTGCTCAAGCTGGATTAAGATTTGGGTTTTGACTGGGGATAAAATGGAGACTACTATCAATATTGTGTATAATACAATGATTGTGTCGTTTTAACATTGGCTTAAGCATGATAAATACTTCTCAAGATGTCTGACATCAATATACAATAGTAGGTTTGCTTATAGTTTACTAAGAAAAGGAATGAAGAAAATTATCATTCATTTTGGAAACTCTAAATATTACAGCATTGGAGAAGGTTGGCAACAAGGGTGCTATTGACAAGGTAAAATAAATTTCTATATTTTGTTTTTATCTAAGATGATGTAGTTTGCACTTTGCATACTACGTGTAGTTTGCATGCAAACAAAATGGTTACTTGTTATGATAAACCAATACAAACTTCTTACATGGTGACTTGATGCATGCATTGTACTTGCTTTACATTGCAAATGGTTTGAACTTATATTTCTTGGATTCTTCCATCCAAGTTTTGTAAACAAGGAATCTTGACATAGTGATATTAATAATTCCCAATTTCCAATAACTTCATTTGCACCGCATTGTTCAAAGGATGCAAGAAGGAAGATGAATTGGTTTTGTAATTCTATTTCTTTCCCTTTTCTTTTTTAGACAGTAACATTGGGCAAAATTTTGGCACACATTTTTAAAATACCATCTTATTGGAAGCTTCTTCCTTTTCGAATTTATGAAGTTTCTTGTGCATTTAACTTCAAACTATTTTGTTTTTGCAGTTCTTGTTTATTTCAAAATGTTCTATTTCTTTGAATTTATGAATTGGAACTATTTAATTTTTAATTCCATTAATTAAAATTTTAAATAGTATAATTTTGCTGGGGTCAAATTATGTATTTTGATATAGGAAATTTGGTGAATTAAATAATTATATGTAGTAATATATAATTTAAGTATTTGGTGGTATGGCTTTTTGGGTGATATCAATAACATATGATATACATTATAGAATCATTTAATGAATGTTATTGTCTTTGTTTGGTATGCAAATATTTTTTGGGAGAATCTCTTTTTACACGTTATATACTTCTTTCTGTTTTATATATTGATGAAAATGGGTATATAATTTTTTTTTTCTGAAATAGAAACATGATATGTTCATAATGGTGTTTGCTAATTGACTAGTGATCTTGAACAAATCAACATGATCTGTCTTCATGAGGCATTGAAACAAAATATTTAAGTAGTTTAATGCTTATTTGCCTTCTGCATAGTATAAGCAAATTAATTTTTTTAATTTGTATTGATTAATCTATTTTTGTATTAAACTGTTCAATTTGAAGATTATTATTATTATTAATTTTTTTTGCAAAAAAATGACAATGATTGGTCTAAACCGATGTTATAAAAGCACATTCAGCGTCGATTTTGGCCAAAACCAATGTAGTAAGCACATTCAGCATCAGTTTTGTCAAAAATCAATGTAGAAAGCACTTCAGAATACACAATTTCAGTCACATTTCTACATCAGTTTCGGCCAAAACCAATGTAGATAATGATTTTCAACATAGGTTTTAAAACCGATGTTGAAAATGCCTACTTTCAACGACGGTCGTTTCAACATCAGTTGTAGAACCAATGTTGAAACTCCTCCGGAACCAATGTTAAAACTCTTTTATATAGTAGTGAAATTTCCCCCATTAAATATTAATCCCTTGCACATTTAACAAAGAAGCTTGCTTTAAGTTCAATGACCCAAAGATAATCATCAACCCTCATCACGTTCCTAGCTCTGAGGTTTAATGGGAATTTTACCACAGTTCAAGATAAAGAAAGCATTTTCCAATAACAATCTCATCCAAGAATCAAGCTATGAGTGACCAATCCATAACAAGCATGAAGTATAGAAGTAAAAGCTAACATTGAAGAACAAGATGAATATATAACACTATTTCAAAAGAAATACATGAAAGCATAAGGTTCGAATACAATCTAACCCCAACAATGAAGAGTTTAGCTATTCATCTCCATGAATAACATCCAAAAGCAAGAAAGATGGAAGAACAATGGAAGTAGAGAATTGGAGATAATAAATTTAGTAAAGGAGATGTTTTTTACAAAGTAAGGAACGTCCCCCAGAAAATGAGCGTGAAGTCTATTTATACAGTCTCAAAAATCTGCATTTAAGTGAGGTTTTGCTTAAACCAAGAATTTTGGACTTATACAAATTTTGCAATTTTGTTTAAATTTAGCTTAAGCCAAAAGCTATTTGGCTAAAGCTGATTTTTTCTCTACAACTTTTTTACATATTCTCCAAAAGAAACGAACTTTAATTTTTTCCTTCCAATCTTAACTTAAGCACATTTGAGTTGAAATTTTCACTTCAAGCTTTCACTAAACCTTGCTCCAATGATGTAATTCAATTCATTTCAAATTCCTATAAAATAATCCATCAATAAGCATATGCAATCTAGTAAGTTGACAAGTTAAAGAGAGCAACTAGAAATTAACAATTTACATAAAAAAGGTATAAACAAAATCCTAAATAAGAGAAAAGATGAAATAATTGTCTAAATCCACATGTCTCAATTAAGTATTTTTTGACAATTATCAATATGTGATTACAAAATAACTATATCATACTCATGGAAAACTATTTATTAAATGTCATCAAGCATAAACCTACATAACCTGCTAAAATCCAGTTTAGAGTGTTTATGCATTTTTATTGATACATTGATTCAACATGCTTTAATGGTTTTCTTTTCTTGCCACACTTATGTCCAGGCCATGAGATCTACACAAGGATCCATAAAACCTGTATTTATATCAATTGGTCACAGGATATCACTTCAGTTCATACTGCCATCATGATTGTTCAATGACTTGAAAGTATCGCGTGCCTAAGCCTAATAGGCAGGTGAAACTGTCTATCATTTGAAAGCATGTAATGTCTACTTAATTTCAAATAGATGTACAATACATACATCTTTTGTCACCAATGATAATTAACAAATGAATACACAAACCAAACATATAATAGGAATATTTATGCCTCTTGCTTTTAATCCTCCTATTAAGCTAACATTGACTCTTTTATGGAAGTTGCTGCTGGTTTATTTTAATAAGCCACTTTGTACATGAGGATTCGCTCGAAAATTTGCAGCCAAGGTGTTATAGCCTGAATGTACAATATTTTACTATTTTTGGGAGCACTTGTTTAACTTTGCTTAGTTGAACTCAATCTCATCTTACAAATTATTGTGTTGATAATCCATTAAGTGTTTCTCTATCTTGTTTATTGATATCCTTATTACAAAAGTTATGCTGATAGCATTCTTCAATTGCTTCTTAATACATACTTAGATTAGATATTTTACTTTTAGGTTTTCCGTCTTATAACTTTTGATTGAACCATTTTGTTCTTAAAGAAAACTATAAGTCATTGGCTGCATTTGAATTGTAGGCTAACATAAGATCTAAAGACTACACTTGAAAACTTGAAATGAATGCCAAAGTAAAGTAATTTCACTCATATGGTATGTCACTATCTACTTTTAAATTTTCTTCCCTCATTGCTTCTTGAACACCTAAAGTAATGCCAACACTTACTAATTACTACTTCCTACATGCTATCATGAATTAAGTTAGACACTTGTATGGTGCATAAATGGTCACAACAACGTTAATTTTCAACTCCAGAGAGTTAGATGAATAGACTCAAGGATATATTATGCTTGCAAACCATATATGTACTGCCTTGAAATTGAATACATAAAAGTATCATGGAATACAATCTTCATCTTTAACATTGAATGTACAACCTTTTTTTTCTTGTGCCACTTGCATTCACCTAATTCTCAGTATGGATCTTAATGTCTTGAAATTTTTTGTATCTCTACTATACTTTATAATGCTATTAAATATACAAAGTTTTCTTATTATTTTTTTCTTTTTCAACTATAAAATGTAAATTTGTTTTCGGTTTAAGTTTTCTTATTATCTTTAACAATGATGACTTTTTACATCAATTATATGCATAACCGATGTAAGTGTGACATTTTTTTATATTAGTTATGAATACAACAAAAAGTAATGCACATAGGTTCGATGTGTGAACCTTACTCCGAGAAAAAGAATGACTCATTTTAATTTTGTGAGGACGAAAAACATACTAAAAATTTTGCTGGAACAAATTTCTAGCATTTCTATTTTCATGAGAATGAAAAACATTTTAGTAGCCTATTAATTTCTTTGATTAATGTATAAGCTCAATGCTTAGTTATTATCTTCCTTTTTTGTTGGAATAGTGGCACGTGTGTGTCATTCTATGATGGAGAATAATATGATCCTTCACCCTATATGTATGATGAAGTGAAATGAAAAAGGAGAAAATCATTAATTCATTATTGAGCAAATTACCTTTTCAATCTTTTTTGTTTTCTTTGGAGCCCCTCCTACTCGAAAGGAGTCTATATATGAGTTATTGGTATCAAAGTCTTGAATTCCTTGTGTAAACTAACAGCTAGAGAGTATATAATGAATTCACATTTGATTGTTCATTGAATTCACATTTAATTGTAAATTTTACGGTTTAACTTTCACCATTTTACAAATTTTACCTCTTAAGTTTTAAATTTTTGCGCATTTTACCATCATGTTGGTAACAAAATGAAGTCCTTTTGTTTTCTTTAACTTTTTTTGGTGAAATGTTAATAGTGGTAAAATGCGCAAAAATTAAATTTGCAAAACGATAAAGTTGGATGATAAATTTTGTAATTAAGCCAATATTGTTCTTAGGTTTACCCTGTGGAGTTCCTATGTATTCAAGAGACAAAGAAAGTGGAGGTTGGAAGATTGTTATGTCAAACTCTGTGGGGGTGAGAATGATGTACAATGGATGGATCAACCATCAAATAATGTTGTAGGAGGGTTGAGTGCATTTGGAATAAGGAGAACTTTGAGTGTATTAACCAATTTATTGGGGAAGGTTTCATTGGTGTGGAAGGAATCTAGAAGGATAGGGGGTGTGAGGTGGTCTTTGTAAACATTTGCTCCCCCTGTGATAGCATATCAAAAGGAAGCATATGAGGTGAACTTCAGGAGAAGAAACAAAGAAGCAATACAAATTTGTGGTGCGTTATGGGAGAGTTTGATGTTGTTAGGAAAATTGCAGAGAAACAAGGAAAGGGTGTGGGTGATCATGGTGCTTCAGAGAAAAGGCAATTTAATCAATTCATTTTTGGGATGGTGTTGGAAAATATCCCCGTCCCCTTGCTTGGCAAAGGTTTTACATGGTATCAACCTAACGGTAGGTCTAAGAGTAGAATTAAACAAGTTTCTAGTATCAAGGAGATGATTCAATGTTTGGCCATAATGTACTCAATTCATTTTAGATATGAGTATATCGGATCACACTGCCTTATCTTGTTAAAAGACTCTAAGGTGGATTGGGGACCTAAACCGTTCAGAAATCTAAATTGTTGGTTCCAAGATAATGGTTTCAAGGGGTTTGTGGAGAATTCGTGGAAGGATATAGAGATTCAAGGATGGGGGGCATATGTATTAAAGGAGAAGCTGAAGCGCCTTATGGGAAGCTTAAAAAGTTAGAATGCATCACACTTTGGCATTGTGCATAAGAAGCATCAAGAGATTGTGAGGGAGATTAATGATCTGGATAGAAAAGAGGAAACAGGTCTACTTGATGTAGGTGAAGCTCAGAGAAGAGTTGAGCTATAGGATGATTTTTGGAAAGTCATCAGGAGGAATGATTATATATTAAGACAAAAGGCTAGATCCAAGTGGCTATCAGATGGAGATAATAACACTAAGTATTTCCATTCAATTTTCAATTAGAAGATGAGGAAAAATGCTCTGAGGGGACTAAGCATGGCAAGTCATGGGTGGAGGACCCATCTAGGGTTAAGCAGGAAGTCAGGAGTTTCTTCTTAGAGAGATTCTTAGAGAAGGACAATCACAGGCCTACTTTGGATGAAGTATTTTTTGCTCATATTTCTCACGAGTAGAGATGTGGTTTGGAGGAGAGATTTGAAGAAAATGATATCAAAGCTTCTATATGGGAATGTGGGAAGGCCGTAATTGTTACATAGTGTGATGGTGGCAAATAAGGTGGTTGGTGAGGCTAAGAGAAAATGTTTATTCTTTAAAGTTGACTATGAGAAAACTTACGACTTATTCTAGGGCTTTCTTACTTTATATGCTTAAGATATTGGGGTTTGGGAAGGTGTGGGTGCAGGGCATCTGGTAGTGCATGAAGTCTAAACATATCTCCATTCTGGTCAATGGAAGTCCGCCATATGAGTTTGTACCTCAGAGGGGGTTAAGACAATGTGATCCTTTGGCTCCATTCCTCTTCACAGTGGTGGCATAAAGGTTTTCGGGGTTGATGAAAGAAGATATGAGGAAAAATTTATATAAAATGGTTTAAAGAGGGATCTAATAACACAATGGTGGATCTTCTACAATATGCTGATGATACATTGTTGCATCCTTTAGTAATGTCAGGGTGATAAAAAGTATGTTGAGGTGCTATAAGCCTTTGTCTATACTCAAAGTCAATTTCTTCAAGAGTACCTTTGGGGGTATAAGGGCCGGGACAAACACTTTAGAGTCTTTTGCTAACATTTTGAATTGCAAGTTGATGTTAGTTCCTTTTACATATGTGGATGTTCCGGTTGGGACGAATCCTAGGAGGGAGTGTACGTGGGCACCTATTGTAAAGAAGTTTGAAAAGAAGTTGTCAAGTTGGAAGCATAAGTTACTTTCTTTAGCTGGAAGAGTCTTCCTAATCAATTTTGTGTTGACTTCTCTCCCCTTGTTCTTTTTGCAAAGGGATTTCTTATGGGAAAGTATGGATGGTGGTAAGAAGATAGAGAGGGTAAGTTGGGAGAAAATAAGCATCCCTTAAGAGAAAGGAGGGCTTGGGGTGAAGGATATTTACATTTTTAACAAGGCAATTCTTGCAGAATGGAAATGGGTTTTGTTCCATAGAAAAGATAGTTAGATTGCAAAGGGATTTCTTGTGGGAAAACGTGACTGGTGGTAGGAAGATAGCGATGGTAAGTTGGGAGAAAATATGCATCCCTAGAGAGAAAGGAAGGCTTGGGGTGAAGGATATTTCCATTTTTAACAAGGCATTTCTTACATAATGGAAATGGGTTTTGTTCCATAGAAAAAATGCTTTGTGGGAACTCATTTTGGAGGCTAAGTATGGTGGATGGGGTGGCTTGAGGGATGGTTGTAATGGTAGGGGTGAGTCTATTTGGTGGAGAGACTTGGAGATAAGTTGTGGAAGCAATAGGGAGGACAAGTGGTTCGATCATTGTATGAGATGGAAGCTTGGTGATGGAGAGAGAACTAGTTTTTGGCATGACAACTACCTTTCTGGGGACACTTTAGCTTTATTATTCCCTAGATTATTCATGGTGTCACTGTAGAGGAACAATCTTGTTAAGGAGATGGGAATATGGGGGGAGGAGGAGTGGAAGTGGGAACCCCGGTGGAGGAAAGAGTTGTTCGTATGGGAACAACAACAACTACAACAATTGCAAAGGGCTCTTAGTCAAGTATGCATAAGAAAGACAGGTCTAGACTCGTGGATTTGGGCAACTGATCCCTCAAGTACATTCACAGTAAAATTAGCATACAGTGATCTACATAATCTGAGGTTCCCTAGAGAAGTTGATGAGACTTCGGATAATGTATGGAAATTGCAAATTCCTCGTAAGGTAACTAGGTGTATATGGAGGATGGTGCTTAATAGGTTGCCCACGTGTGATAATTTACTCATTAGGAGCATTGAGGTTGTTGATTCACTTTGTGTTTTTTGTCATCAACATGTGGACTCTGTAGAACTATGAAGCACGGACACGCTGCTGAAGTGTTGCGTCCCGCGTCGGAGGTGCACCAGACAGGCAAATGGGTACAACTTTGGTGCGATGCGGTGTTCGTTGCCTCCGCCGTCACCGGACACGGTTGGACGCAGGAAGCGCGCGATTGGATGCGACCCAACAAGCTATTTTATTATTTATTTAAAAAATGTTTACCAAATACGAAAACGGTTCTTCTTCGTCTTCTCCTTGCCGTTTCCCGCAAGCAAACCTTCATTGCTGCACATTGTCGCCTCCGTTTCCCCCTTTGCAGGTAGGCCCTTCTTTCTTTTTTGAGTTTTCTCATCTGCTCCCTGTTGCTGCTTGCCTGCTTTTGGTTTTTCTCACCTCTGTTTCCCCCTTTGCTGCTTGCCTGCTTTTGGTCTTTGAAGGGTTGTTGTGTGTTTTTGATTTCAGTGATTTGTCCCTGTCTGTGCTTCCACATTTGTTCAAACCCCTTTAACCTTTTTACCCATTCTCTCTCTTTCTCTTTCTATGTGTTGTTATCGGCTGAAGTACCCCAATGCCATTTATTTTACTTTCTTATTTTTTTTTCCTATAAATACTTGTTAAAAAAAATATAAAAAGCAAATTTCTTCTTTATTTAATTGTAAATCTTGTGGTAACTATTTTTTGCAGATGCCATAAAAAAATTGTCTTTCTTGGGATTTTCTTTATTTTCCTATTTATTCTTTAAAAAAATTATTTGCTAAAAAAGTATCAAAATTGTTTAAAAAATAAAAAATAAAACAAATATAATTTACAAAAATTAAAATTATTTTGAATAGTCCTGTTTTGAATAAAATTAAGTTATAACATGGCCAATAAGACAAGAACAACATTGATTAGAAATTGCTTTTTGTTGTTTGTTTTTTACTTAGAAATTGTTTGCATTGATTTTTAATTTTTTAAAATTATTGTAGAGATGAATGCTTCTAGTCCTAGTCAAGCTAAAGAACAAGATGATGATACCAAACCTTTATGGACCTATGTTACAAAGATAAAAAGTGTAGGTGGTGGTGGAAATTATGAGATAAAATGCAATATTTGTGATTTTACCTTTAATAGGTCTTACACTAGAGTGAGGGCACACTTGTTGAAGATGACCGGAAAGGGAGTTAGATTTTGTCAAAAGGTAACAATTGCCAAACTTATAGATTTGAAGAAGATAGACAATGAGGCTACATTGAGGGTGGAGAAGACAAAAACAAAATCTGTGTCATTGCCTCCAGTTTCTACTCAACACCAAATGGATACAAACACTTCTGGTATTGATCCAAAAAAGAGAAAGACATCAACTGTAGAAAATGCCTTTAATTTGCAAGCTAGAGAGACACTTGATCATGAAATTACTAAGATGTTTTACTCTTTGGGGCTGCCTTTTCATTTAGCAAGAAATCCTCATTATAGGAAGGCATTTGCCTATGCTGCCAACAATCAGATCAGTGGTTACCAACCTCCAGGTTATAATAAATTAAGGACAACATTACTTCAAAATAAGAGAAGACATGTGGAGAACTTGTTACAACCAATTAAAAATGCATGGAGCCAGAAGGGTGTGAGCACTGTTAGTGATGGATGGAGTGACCCACAAAGAAGATCTCTTATTAATTTCATGGTTGTCACGGAGAGTGGACCTATGTTTTTAAAGGCCATCGATTGTTCAAATGAGATTAAAGACAAGGATTTCATTGCCAAACTTATGAGGGAGGTAATTATGGAGGTTGGGCACTCAAATGTTGTGCAAATAGTGACAGATAATGCAGTTGTTTGTAAAGCAGCAGGTTTAATAATTGAGGCTGAGTTTCCTTCCATCTATTGGACTCCTTGTGTTGTCCATACATTAAATCTTGCTTTGAAGAACATGTGTGCAGCCAAGAATACAGAAAAAAAAAAAAACAATGTTGTTTATGAATAATGTTCTTGGATCACCCAAATTGTAGATGATGCAATGTTTGTGAAAAACTTTGTCATGAGTCACTCTATGAGACTATCAATTTTCAGTTCATTGAAATTGCTATCCATTGCTCCAACAAGATTTGCCTCCACTATTGTAATGCTCAAGAGATTCAAGCAATTGAAGAAAGGACTCCAAGAGATAGTCATTAGTGACCAATGGTCTTCTTATAAGGAAGATGATGTTTCAAAGGCTAAATTAGTGAAAGATACTTTGTTGGATGATAAATGGTGGGATAAGGTTGATTATATTCTTTCTTTCACTAGCCCTATCTATGATGTTCTTAGAAGAACTGATATGGATGCTTCATATCTCCATCTAGTATATGAGATGTGGGATTCAATGATTGAAAAGGTAAAGAATGCCATATATCAATATGAGAGGAAGGAGGAGAGTGAAAGATCAACCTTTTATGAGGTAGTACACTCCATATTAATTGACCGTTGGACTAAGAGTAGCACTCCTCTCCATTGTTTAGCTCATTCCTTAAATCCTAGGTAATTAACTCTATACTTTTTTACTAACATTTTTTTTAGAATTACATAAATTTTAATCATGTATATATTTCTTTTTAATTGTAGATATTATAGTCAAGAATGGCTAAGTGAAGATTCTAATCGAGTTCCTCCACATCAAGACATGGAACTCACTCGTGAAAGATTAAAATGCTTCAAGAGGTTCTTTCTTGATGTGGATGTAAGGAGGAAAGTGAATATTGAGTTTGCCAACTTCTCGGATGGAAGAGAAGGTTTTGATGATCTTGATTCTTTAAATGATAGAGGTCAAATGGATCCAAAAGCTTGGTGGCTAGTTCATGGCGTTAATGCTCCAATACTTTAAAAGGTTGCCCTTAAGCTACTTGCGCAACCTTGTACATCTTCAGGTTGTGAAAGAAATTGGAGTACATATTCATTTATCCATTCTTTAAAGAGAAATAAGATGACACCACATAGAGCTAAAGATTTAGTATTTGTTCATAGCAACCTACGACTTCTCTCAAGCAATACTCCATAATATCATCAAGAGGAAACTAAAATGTGGGCTGTAGCTGGAGATGATTTTGGATCACTTGATGATTGTGGTATTCTTGAAATTGCTAGTTTGTCTTTAGATAAACCAAAGTTAGAGGGTGTCTTTTTCAATGATGATTTCTAGTTTGTGGAATTCTTGAAGTTGCTAATTCATCATCTTGCTTTATAATTTTTTTGTTTGTAAAGAAACAAAGCGTACAAATTGTATAATGAGGTCTCTTAGTATTTTTTGTGACTTATTATCATAGGAAAAGTTCTTTTTAGATGATAATAAATATATAAATCTTGATTTTGAATTTGGATCTTTTATGCATATCACTCATATTTAATTTTATGTAATTTTATTTTATTTAATTATATATTTGTGTGTGTGTGTGTGATGATAAATATATAAATCTTGATTTTCAATTTAGATCTTTTATGCATATCGCTCATATTTAATTTTATGTAATTTTATTTTATTTAATTTTGTGTGTGTGTGTCCTACATTTTGGACATTACAAATGTCCACGTGTCTGTGTCTGTGTCAGTGTTTCATAGCTGTAAAACACACGTTTTCATGTGTTGTTAGTGATGGTATTTGGAAACAATGGCAAGCTTGGTTGGACACTTTTACTCAGGTTTTTATGGATGAGTGTTTGGAGTTAATCTTGTGGTTTTGAAGTGATTGGCATGTAGGGGACAGAGTAATATCCATGAGGACGAAGTGGTGACTTTTGAACTATATAATTGTTGCGGGTAGTGGGTTACAAAGTGTTTGATTTTGGTACAGAGGAATGAGGTGAGATGATAGGGTGATAATTCTCATTTGTGAGTTTCATAAATAACCAAATGTTGTGAACCTTTTTGTCACATATCCCAATGTTGAGTAACGGTGGTATGAGAGGTAGAGAGCACTTGCTGGATCAATTTCATTGGTGGTAGAGTAATGTAGATAGCATGTATTTTTGTTGCCTTCTCCTGGTTAATAAGTATTCCACTCTTTCTTGATCTAATACTACTTAACCGATGAGATGCGCATAGTCAATTGGGTTTGATGCATGTAACATTCTAGTACCTCTGGTACCTTCCTCTATATTAATACACTCACATTTGCTGAGAGAAAAAAAAAGGTTTACCTCTAACATCTAGAGTCTAGATTCCGTATTTTAAGGAAATGTTTGTCAACATTTGTGCTAAGTTGTAGCTTTCACGAGATATTTGGAATCTAGAATCTGGATTTTAGGAAAAGGGAAAAATGAAAATTAACATTATGAGACTTTGGTCATGTGTGACTAGATCCCTTTGTCTTTGAACTTTCAAAGGGTGTATTTTCAACGTGTAAAAAATAATTCTTTTGTTAATTTTTTTGTTAAAAGTTGACAGAATCACTAATTAGTACATGATTAATTTGTTTCTAAAACTACCCTAAAGATAAATGTAAGTTAGTAACTCAAATTTAAATTGTGTGACATAGTCCTGACTTTTAAAAAGTCTATATAATTAAGGCTTAAAAATTTTCAAGTGTATAAGATAGTTCATCATTTTTTTCTATTAAAAATTAACAATTTATCATGGGACTAGTACATAACTCATTTTATTTTAAAATTATTTCCATTACTTAGACTTTCTTAGATGAATTATTTTTGCTAAAAAAAAAGTGGTAGAATGGGAAGGCACCCCAATACTACTCGTAGGATCCAATGATATGTTAAGACTATTAGCAAAGATTATTATACATATTTAAATCCCAAGTAATTTTACTATTATACATGTTAGAAAATTATTATACATGTTTAAATCACAAGTAATTTTGTCTAATTATAACTGCTCAACTAATATCTCCGTACCAAAAAATCACCCCAAAGAGGACCCATTAAGTAAAAGAGAATTGCTTTGGGCACACAGTATTTTTGTTGGGACACCCAGCAACTTAGGTGAAAGGACTAAAATGCCCTTCACCTGTTTAATATAAATAGGAACAGTGACTCGTCTGTACAAGTCATTGTCTCTCTCGTGCGTGCCGCTTCTGCTTCTTCTTTGTCCTCTGCTTCTTCTTTTCTTCTTCTCTGCTTCTTCTTTGTTTCTTCTTGTTCCTCCACTTCGCACACATTGGTGCTTCTTCTCACGCTTTCTCACACACGTTGCTGCTTCCTCTGGTTCTTCTTCTTCTTTCTGGTTCGTCTTCTTCTTCTTCGTTTCCTACTCATTTTTGTCACACACTTTGCTTGATTCATTGTTTTGGTTGATTGAATGTATTGAATCAATGAATTGCTTTGTTGTATTGAATGAAGTTCTTTCTTTGATGTGCTTTGAACTGAATCAATGGTGGAAAAAACCTTATTTTTCTGGGGAAAAACCCATTGATCCGTATGGGTTTTTTTTATTTAATTGAAAAAAAATTATGAATTATTTTTGAAATTTTTTTGTAGTGTAATTAAAAAATATATATTAAGACTATTATTTTTCTTTCTCTCTTTTGGGAGTCAAATACCAATTCTTCTGAATTCCAGGCATCGAGCAACTACCATTTATGCTTAAACAAGAGGATTAGTGTCAATTTTGGTATAGGATTGTATAATAATGTGCTTAAATGGTTATTTATGTCTGAACATTTAACAATGTGCACCCTTGAATTGTATGTGGAATTTAGAATTGATGAATCAAGACGCAAAACATTTTGTAAGCTTAGGCTCTGCTCCACCATCATCACGGTTAAGCACCCTCAACAAGGAATTGGAAATGGTTCTTGACACTCTGCCTAGTAAGAATGTCCAAGCCCTTGCGTTGTACTGAATGCATTTGTATTTTCACTCACAGACACAATATTATTTTAGCATTAATGTTCTATGCATGCACTTTCTTTGGTTAATGGAGCATATATTTGTTATGTACCTGCTTATGTGACGCTAAGAATGAACTGGTGTTCATCATGACTGCTAATTCAATGTCAATTTTGTTATATCGTTGTCTAATAATCTTCTTAAATAGATACTCAACATCATGCTTGAATGTGAATTATGTCAGAATTAACAAATGAAGAGCACAAACAGTGCTGCGAAATGGCCAAGATCATGTTGAATGTCACGGTTGCATCAGAGGCTATTTTAAACATCAATAATGTCAAGGACCAGGTCATCTTCATTTTGATTTAATTAATATATCATTTTTCAGTTATTTTGTGCAACTAACCAACCTATTTGTCTCATTCTAATGTTTTATCTATTTCAAATGTAGATTTACGGTGAAGTTAGTAGGTCATTTGCTATGAGATGGAAAGACGTGCTTGACCGTTATTGGCATTTGCTTGACAAGGATGGAAATTTGCATACCGTTCTCTACAACCAAGATTTGGATAGACCTGCCATTGTAGCAGGGTGGACAACACTGAGGAATTTCTATCGCATGCATGACCGGAGATCATCAAGGGTCGTTAACCCATTATGGTAAGAGTGTATTCTTTCTGACCTTATTCAAGAGCAGTCGTCATCCAAAATAAGTGTCAAATTCTGTCACTTTTAACGTGTTTCTCACTCAGCACAAAATTACCTGCAGCAGCCTAGTAAGCAACTTTCCAATTTACTTGCCAGCAAATCTTTATCTCCCAAGTTTTAAATTTCGTCTATTTCTCACATAACATTATTCTTAATATCAGGATGTTTCAAGCACCATGTATTATTTTCTTAAAGACAAAGGCTGGACTCATTTGAATTTGGAGAACATTGCAGAATGTCGGATTGTGTTCAATCACTGGAGAAAGACAGCTAAAATTGGAGCTAGATGGAAATATTTGTGTGAAACCCAATCCTTCAAAGCTGGCATGGAAATTATTTTCGAATTCCCTAATCCAACAGTTAACCATGTTTTATTTTGGCCATGTTTATGAATTAAATTCAACATTATTAGGACTTGGAACATTATCCCTTGTAGATATGCTTTTGCTACAAACAATTTGTCGAATATTATCCATTTGTTAATTACCAGTTTCTTATATAATAATTGTTTTACTATGTCTTGATCATAAATTTTTTGTAATATTGAAGTAACATTTGTAAATTTTTGTAAATTGCACACTTATTTGCTTCTCAATCTTGTGCGACAAACACTATCTTTTATCCATGTCATTCACATCTATATTGTCAATTGTATTTCTTAGCTTACCCATGGGAACGCACGGGTTACTTGTATAATCTAATTTTAGAAATCTAATGTTACTTTTACCAATCTAATTACTAAATTATTTTCAATTAATTACTAAATTAATTTTTTAAGTTTTTAAGCAATCTAATGTTAGTTTTAGCAATTTTTAAAAGTTTATATATATTATCATTTTTTTATCAATCTAATTATTAAATACATTTTTTTATACCACTATAAAATAATATCACCAAATCAATATTTCTAAAATTGCTAAAACTATTACAAAAAAATTTACACTACAAAAAAAATTAAATATATAATTCATAAAATTTTATTTACAATTAAAAAAAATAAAACCAATGGATTATCAATCCGTATGGCCATACAGATTGGGCTCATACGGATCATCAATCCGTATAACCAATATGGTTCATACGGATAAGCAATCCGTAGGTTTCTAAATTTTTTTTACACACCTCTTCTTCTCTAGTGATGAATAACGACTCAACTTCATCGTATACTCCTAAACAACACGTGCACCACTGGAGACAAAAAAACGTTTGAAAAAGGAGGTTAATGGACGCTAACAGAAATAACTTACACTAAGGGAATGAGATTTTACTAATAAAAGGCATTGCAGAAATGAAAAACAAATATTACTATTTATAACCGAAAATATCCATAAATGTATTTTTGGCATTTTCAAAAACTGCTGGATGCCCCAAGTAGTAAGAATTTTACATTTTCACGGGAATAAAACTTTCTCAATAATTTCATAAATATATTATTTTTGAAAATGTCAAATATTAACCAAACTAAAATTCCTATTCTAGAGAATCTCATCCAAAAAGAATAGCTTACTTAGAAATGAAGAATTCTTGTACCAAAATAACTTTAAAAAATATTGTCAATTATTTAACACTAGACATGGCAATGGGGCGGGTCGTGTACGGGTATTGTCTCTCCAATCCCTTACCCCGACTCCTCAACATATCCCCATACCCGTACCCGTAGCCGATATCCGACGGGTTTGAGTTTATTGTCTCATCCCCGTACCCGTCGGGTACCCGTCAGGTATCGGGTATCCCCAACCCCGTTCCATACACCATTTAGAAAAATAATTTTTTTTTGTAAAAAAAATATTAAAAATTTGATTTTAGAAAAAAATAAATTGATTGTTAAACATTTATTTTTAACTACTTATATATCAATAAATTTATTATAACGCGTGTGTCTACATAAATAGTTAAGAAAATAATATTAAATTATGTAAAAAATTTAAAATAAAATTAACTAGTAATAAAAATTATATGCCTTTTGATTAAATTATGCACAAATTCTAAAGATTTTAAGTGGCAGGGCGGGTTCGGGTTCGAGGTCGGGACCGGTCTAGTAATCCCATACTAGTACCCGTACCCGACTTTTGGTTATCGGGAAAAACCCGAACCCGTACCCATACCCGGTCAACTCGGGTATTACCCGTCAAAGTCGGGACGGATTCGGACGGGTACCCACGGGTACGGGTTTTCTTGCCATGTCTATTTAACACTACACAAATAAGTTTTACATTTTCACAGGGATAAAACTTTCTCAATAATTTCATAAATATATTATTTTTGAAAATGTCAATAATTTCATCCCCGTACCCGTTGGGTACCCGTCAGGTATTGGGTATCCCCAACCCCGTTCCATACACCATTTAGAAAAATAAATTTTTTTTGTTAAAAAATATTAAAAATTTGATTTTAGAAAAAAATAAATTGATTGTTAAACATTTATTTTTAACTACTTATATATCAATAAATTTATTATAACGCGTGTGTCTACATAAATAGTTAAGAAAATAATATTAAATTATGTAAAAAATTTAAAATAAAATTAACTAGTAATAAAAATTATATGCCTTTTGATTAAATTATGCACAAATTCTAAAGATTTTAAGTGGCAAGGCGGGTTCGGGTTCGAGGTCGGGACGGGTCTAGTAATCCCATACTAGTACCCGTACCCGACTTTTGGTTATCGGGAAAAACCCGAACCCGTACCCATACCCGGTCAACTCGGGTATTACCCGTCAAAGTCGGGACGGATTCGGACGGGTACCCACGGATACGGATTTTCTTGCCATGTCTATTTAACACTACACAAATAAGTTTTACATTTTCACGGGGATAAAACTTTCTCAATAATTTCATAAATATATTATTTTTGAAAATGTCAAATATTAACCAAACTAAAATTCCTATTCTAGAGAATCTCAACCAAAAAGAATAGCTTACTTAGAAATGAAGAATTCTTGTACCAAAATAACTTTAAAAAATATTGTCAATTATTTAACACTACACAAATAAGTTTTTGTGATCTTCAACAGGTTTTACATATATTAGCACAAACCCAGATGTTGAATATGAAAAATGAAGTACTGTCTACCATAGTTTTGAAACTTGGACCAGTGATCAACCTAGGTATTGGGTTAGTAGGTCAATGGTCGCTTATTTAACCGCATGAACTGATATTAATAAATAAAAATAATTAATGCAGTATATATATCATATTTATTGTATATTAAATAATTAATTTATTTGGTCTAGTGAGTTATTTCTAATCCTTTATACTCTATTTGGTAGAGACTAAACAAGTAAACATCCATAGGACCAGGCCTCATTGGTGTCCCCTTTCCAGCAATGTAACGCGACATAAAGCTTTGGTTAGACCGTTGTGCGTATTGAAGGTTTGCATTTCTGTCTCTATCCGCAGGCCACCCAGCTTCACCTACAATTGTGGGCATGTTTCCAAAACCATTCTCTGCAGTGCCCAAACTAGAGTATCATGGTTGGCATCAAAGGCATTGTCATAGATCCTTCCTTCTTCAATTATGGGAGACTGAAAGCCATTGAAAAAGGCATAATCAACAGGAAACTTGGGGTCTCAGTAGAGGCTGATGAAAGGATATAGATTGTTCTGGCTCAAGAACTTGACAGTCTGCACCATGAGATCATGGATGTCTTGCCTGAAGTCACCATCAGAAGGTACTTGAGCACTCTGCTACACGTTGGCATTTAGAGAGACTGTGACTTTAACCTGATTGCCTAAACCAGTTTTAACAAGGGCTGATTGGATGGTTTGAAGATCTGGAAGTGTCATAGCTTCCAAGGTACCATTTTAAGTTGACAAGGTTCATTCCCACTGCAACATACCTTGAAAAAATTACAAAAAATAATTTTTGAGAAAATATAGGAATTGCAACACTGACATATGAATAATCAGTAATT
Source organism: Glycine max (assembly GCF_000004515.6). Classification (NCBI taxonomy): domain Eukaryota; kingdom Viridiplantae; phylum Streptophyta; class Magnoliopsida; order Fabales; family Fabaceae; genus Glycine; species Glycine max. Next base: position 18,362,993 of record NC_038250.2, read on the forward strand.
TGACAATTGGGGAAATAAACATTTCTAAAGTAGAAAACATAGGCTTCCTTGATTTCCCTCCATCAGAAGGAAAATATTTCAATCTTAACTTCTTATGAGATCTAACTACACTCAATATTTTCAATCTTAACTTCTTATGAGATCTAACTACACTCAACCTCTGACAAAATTACGAAGACATTGCAACCATTTAATTTTAAAAATGGAACAGAGTAAATAAACATAATATGTTTTCACACCACCAGCTCACACAGTGATACTCATGGAATTTGATAAACCATGTCGTACTTTTATGTTCTCATTTCATCAAACATTGGCCAAGAATTAATACTAGTGGACAAGAATTTAGCACCATGTCTGAATCACTCTTGTGCAACTATAATCAATTTGGTACAGACAAACAACAGAAAAGCAAGAGAGCAGAGACATGAAGTGATCAATAAATTCAGATTTGAAATTACACGTCAAAACAAGTTTAGTTTCAAGTAATGGAGGATCATTAATTTTACTCATCTAGGACTGAGAAATTCCTCAGGGATGCCAAATGCCAGTGGAATGACCATAAAATCCTGTTCAATAAGTGCAACACTTGATCTGCCCGTTCTCATGTTAGACAATAAGGACCAAAGAAGGACAACAACTCATCTTACATTGACTTGCATATATATATATATATATATATATATATATATATATATATGAAAAGGGATCAAATTACACCGTGTAACTTTGATCAACTATTACACCATTCAATAACTTTAAATTAGATAATATTTTCTTAAAACCCACCATTGAATTGAAAGTTCCTTTCAGATGGATCACATATACAAAATTTCATACCAATCCAAAATTATTTGAAACCTTATTCATATAGATTAAAATCAATGTAATATAAACTTGTCAAAATATATTAAAATATGGATCATTTGATTACTTTCTTATTGTTATTCAATTTTGACAAAGTTTGACACAGAAAATCTTGATTATATGTACATATAATTCAATGGTTGGATCAATAAAAATCACATTCATAGCAATAAGGTTCATATATATATAGAAAATCATGAATTACAAAGGTAATTTACCTGATGTCCATATAGAAAATCACTCAAACTTGGTCAGATTTGAGGGGATTTGATTTCAAAACCAAATCAATTAGAATAGATTTCTTAACCAAACCAAGTCAAATAATTCTATTTAAAAAAATTGAAGCAATGCTAATTTTTAATGATTCCAAACACATTTGAAAGGATTCCGCAGAGTATTCCACTAAAAGTACATCAAGGAAAGACAAGTAATTTCTATCATTTGAAAGTCTCCAAACTCACAGCTTAACACAGTTCATCCACAACATGAAATGCAGAATTACATAATAGTTGAATCGCACAATCCATGTATTCATACCTAAAGTTGTGAACTGCATAAAGCAATGGTTGATTGAACTCGACATAATTCAGACAATAGTAACAAAAGAGTAATTTACCTGATGTCCACTCCCCCAGATGAGATGAGCTGAAACATTCTTGGAAACCCATTTTTCAGCTGCTTACGTACTGTTAGCCATTGTGTAGAGCATGACATTTGGTACACCCACCATCACCTGAATCCCAGACTTCTTTAGAGCATTTAAAATCAGGGTGAGCATCAAAAAGCTTAACTTTTTAAAACCATTGTCCTATAGCATTTTAACCACAGTGGATGGTAGCAAATGGTATGTTGCTTGTGTGCCCCGATGAAACACCAATTCCACTCTCCAAACCCACCAACAGTCCAGCAAAGATCACAAGAACAAGGCACCCCCTAAACTTTCCACCCCATCAACTCCACAAACAATGAACCAAGATAACCAGAATCAAAGACCAATAGAAAATCAAATCCATCCTCTTTTATAAAGTATATCAAATTTGAACCTCAAAGCTGGTTTTTTTATTCCTGGGTTTCAATAAGCATGTTGATTTATTCTGCAACCAGCCTTGAAATCAAAGTGGAAAAGTTTAGAACACAACAGGGTGAATCAGTGACGCAAAAGCAAGACCAAATTTATGGAAAGTGCCAAGTAAAGGCCCCGGATGGAAATTCTCAGAAAGTAACAAAGTTGAGGCATTTAAAAGCAAAGCAGAAAAGCTAAGAACAGATCTCTGGATACCAGAAAAGATTTTGCTATGTTAAGCACTTTAGCTGATTAGCTTAGCTGCTTCCAGAAAACAGTAAATAGAGAAAGAGAGGAGGGGATGGATACGAGACAAAGATGGAGAGAGAAACTGGCATTATTGCATTATGAGAGATAAGTTTTATGGTGGAGAATCTTTTTTCTTTGGGTGAAGTATGTAGCCAAGCATGGAGAATCTGTTCATGGAAGTTAACACAGCAAAATTTTGAACCAAAAATTTCTCGTCATAAAATGGATATAAACAAGAAAAAATAACAATAATTAAAGCCTCTCAAACCATTTGATCAATAGTTAATACTCCAAACCAAAATCTTCTTCACCACTACAAAAAGATTCAAATATTTGTCTTCATCTTCATCCTTGTTGACTTCATTTACAATGCCCACTATACCAGTTCTTCCTTCCAGCTCTATACATCATCCATGATGAACTCTCCATCTTCGTCATCAAGCAATCTACCATGATCAAGCTCACTTACAATTTGTTCATCCTTTCTTTACTTGTGTCATCAATCGTCATTGGTTGGACTTCGATGACCAATTTCATAGATTTTGACACAGCCCCACGTCTCTGGAAGAAGACTTTCATCTGAATCTGAATCTTCATATTCAATATACCAATCATGTTTTGCTATAGTAACCAACCCTACAAATGAATCTGTTGGCTCAGTAGTAAAATCAAGCACACAATGTTCCACTGGGGTAGTAGCAATATCAGAATAATTCACTGCATCCACAGTGCGGAAAGCTGCAAAAAGCGGATGCTTGACCCGGCGTGTGTGAAATGCTGACATTACATCCTCAATATTTCTCCTTAGAATAGCATATATTACATCTCCATGAGCATTAAATGTTATTGTTGTTTGATCTAATGAAGGTACACTACGAAGAAGTCTGAACTTGCGCAGATCCCACACTTCAGAGTTTATAATAACCTAGTTACAACAAAACATTTTTTGACATTCAATAAAAAGATCATTCAAAAATGCCACATTATCCTTCAACCAACCCAAATTAGATCTACAAGAACTTCTGCGAAGGGTTTGTTTGGTACACCTTAAAAAATGTTTTAAGAAAATAATTACAGAATTAAGTAGTACTCAAATAGCAAAGGGAAAAAAATCCTGAGTTATAGCATAAAATTTTTCATTCCTACTTGTTTGGTAAGAAATAGAATGCAAGAGGATCAACTTTTAACCCCTGAACCATTTCTTGTTTAATATCAGTATAGATCCTGCATCTTTCAAGCAAAACAATGTCGCAACAGAAAGGCATTAGCACTGCTGCATAGGTGAAACTTTATCCATGCCGCAACGATATAGGGATTCATTGTTGCCAAAGCACTAACCTCAGGAGCCACAGCCCTAACCTCAGGAGCCAAAGCCATCTGTGACAGCGAAAACCCTTGTGGTTTTACTCATCCCCAGTGACCCAAGCCAGAGGAGTTACAGAGAAAGCCATCACTTTCTGTGCCATAGTCTCAAAGGTGCTGCCTAAAACCTTCTCTACCACGGCACACTCCCTACTGTGGCAGGGAAGAGAACCTACTGCCTGACAGAATGATCACCATTCATTGGTTAAAGTTCTCATCAACAACTACCAATCAGTTTGTTGGTACCAATTCCATGATTTGATGGCCGTGATCATTGGTGGCAAAGACAACAAAGGATGGTGAAGCTATGAGTATGAGGTACAAAATAGGGGGGAAGTTTTAACCTAGTGAAAGTACAGTAACATTTATGCCCCAAAATTGGAAAAAAAATCAGAAAATATTACTCCCCTTAACTTTTCACCTCTCCTTTACAAGTAAAGAAAACAAAGTCACTTTCATCAAAATTTACTGCTATAACCCCCTACCAAAGCAAGTATCAACCCTTCTCTATATCTCTTATTCCCCTTAATTGAGACTCATCAGTCAATGTCAGAGTAAGTAGTATACCTATATTTTCTAGCTAACTTTACTTGCAGTCAGTGAGTCAGATCAAGAAAACATTCCTACTTCCTGCAGCATACATTCTATTTTGTAAGACAGGTGCAAGATTAGGAATACCTCATTGCCAGCAGGATGAAAGCCTCCACCCCCAAAGTCTGTCAACTGATCAAAATGATGAACAGGCCCAGAAACCCTACGGTCCCACAAGACACCATTCCAAAGCAGCATTGAGTCAGAATGGCTAAAATGGATTGGAGAATAAAGATGACCCCTACTGGCAAAATTTGTAGAAGTATATAACAACATAGACTCTAGCTCACATGTTTCGATATCATATAACTTGATTTCCTGTGGTGCAGATTCCGATGACAAGGCTGCAAAAACATTCCCTGAGTGGCTAAACCTGGCAGCCTTGCATCCATGAAAAAAATGGATTACATTTTCGTATTCGTCCCAAACATTGTCATTTAAAAATGATGAAACATTCCACAACTTTACATCTTCGGAACTTGAAGAAAGCAACAGCTGGCAGTCAGCAGAAATAAAAGACTGAATAAGTGTCAAGGGATCTCTGTGACATTCTTCATAATGATAGGTGTCGTCATGGTGCTTCAATGAAGTAGTATCCCAAAATTGGATGTCTCCACTGTTGTTTCCAACAGCAATAAAAGGAGAGTCCCCAAGAAACGTAATGCCTGTTAACGAGTAAACATCAGCAGCAGTGCCCGATGGTCTGAATTGGCTATAAACAAATTTACGATCCCTGCGATTTCCATGTACATGATACATAAATTTAAATTCACGTGTACCAAGACGAGATGTCACATTAGAAGGGGCATCAAGACTTTGCTTGGGTTCAGCACAAACATGAGGGTGCAAAAGAGAAAGTGATGGAAGAGTGATAATAGGAGTTGGGCACTGGCAATGCTGATGCTGCAGATACTGAACCACTAGAGAATCTAATGTTATACGTTCTGGGTAATTGGGCAGATGATCATTAATTACCAGAGAGGATGGTGTAATCTGACCTAGATTTGGCATACTTCTTTGACTCTCATCCACATAATCAGCTGTACAGGGCCCTTGTTGATTTCTCAGATTGGAACTTGGTGTATAAAGCACAGTGGCATCAGTCTGCAGGCTACTTTTACGTATCACACTTGGAGTTGGACAAATAGGAGAATGAAATCCTAGATCCCCAACATTCAATCGCTTTCCAGATGATGACGACACTCCTATATCCTTTAAATCAGATAACTTATGTTTCATTGGCAAGATTATTGGAGTCTCATACTGAGATTCAACATCCTTATCCTCTGCATTAAGATTTAATTTCTTAGACAGAAATCCTGGAACTGGAGCAGAAGGCCACTGAAGTTGTATTGGAGGAGCTTCCTGTGAGTAGGGTTGTTGCACAAGAGAAGATGGGGCAACCAATGTTGGCAAAGGTTTCAACTGAGCCTCTTTAAGCAACATTGAAGCAGTTTGTAACAATCCAGATGCCAGTAGGTGTTCATGAATTAGGAGCAAAAGGTCCCTGATTATTCAAAGAGAACAAAAACATTCAGATGGGAGGATGAAAATAAAACTGCAAATATATGGGAAAATTCAGGAAAGGACAATCATACAAAAACACTGAATACCTTGGAAGGTACGTTATAGGGGTGGCAGCAGCTATAGCTTCTATTTCAATCTGCCTTAAGGTAGGAATAGCTCCATCAATCTACAAATATAACTTGCATACATATATTAATACTGCCGTCTCAAAGCACAGATCATTATTAGGCTATCTCAGTTTAAGCAACAAACTTAGAAAAACCACGTGATCATTATCCCCGAATATGTAAAACTAAAGTCCAAAGACGTAATTGTACTACAGCCATGTTGAAACACTATAACCATGTGATCTACGCCCTTGATTCTAAGGTTAGTGGCATATGGACAAGAAACAGACAAACTATGACAGAATTTATTGAATATGAGGAATATATCTGTTAAGAGTAACTAATTAGGAATATTAGTTTGTTACAAATTAGCTCTATATCCTCAACCTCGGGCATAAAAAAAATCACGTTTTTTTTAAAAAAAAATCGAAAAGGGCAAAAATATGTATATAAAAAAGAGGCAATTGATGATATGATATTGTGTGCATGGAAAAACCATTAATCCTGCTCAATCCAACAACAGAATTCAAAGCTTTATTAGTATCCTCACACAGAGTTGAAATCAAACAATTAGATAATGAGAAGCGTATGTGATATATATGATATGAATATACCTTCTTTTCGTGATGGCGAGGCAGAGAAGAAGCAGGATCACGAAAAGGATGTTGGTGAATTAGGGCGGAAGAGAGAGGTTGAAGAAGGTCGTGGAGTTGGTCGATTAGGTTTGAGACGGTGGGGTTGGCTTGGAAAATTGGGTCTTCGAGTTCAATTTGGAGGGAGCGTATGCACTTGCTCAGCGCCCTAAGGGATGAACCATCCCAATCTACGTTCGTCGCCATTGTAGAGTAATGGAGTCAGAGACAGAGTCAGTTTGCACTGCCGTGTAGTGGAGTGTTTTTAAACATAAACAGGGCTTTGTTTTGTTTTGAACCTCAGAGAAGGCAGGGTCAAGTTTCAGTTTCACCTTTAAAAAATAATAATTTATTGGTTCTGTTGGATTTAGTCTTCAGTTTTTTTATTCAAATTTGATTTTTTAATTTTTACAATCCACTCAATCTGATCATTACTTCTGAACTAGATTAATGATATTAAGAAATTATATTTTATAAATATTTAAAATCATATTAAATTAATTTTAAAAATTAAATGATTAAATTAAACAAAAAAATTTAAAAAATTAAATTGAATATAAAAAATAAAAAATTAAGTTAATGTTTTTTTCTTACCTTAGAATTCACTTGAATAAGAGACTAATTATACTTGTAATATATGATTATCATTGTATTAAGAAAATTTTAGAAAAATTCAACATGAGTTTCCCATGATATTTGACAAAAAAAAAGTTTGGGATCATCATATTTTATATTTTTCTTAACTGAAATAACTTGCAGTGTACACTTGAGGAATGTCCTCTATCTATTTAAATCAATTTTTTCTTCCGCTTATCACTTACTCTTATAATTGTGTATTTTTTTTTATTTCAGATATAATATATTATAATCTAATTATGAGGTTCTGCCACCTTTCCTGATCTATATTATATTATTTACTTGTTTGTTTTTATTTCTAATCCTGCCTAGGTTAGCTTTGCTATTCTTAGCCGGTCCCAAGCCCGGATAAAAGGAGAGGGTTGTGTTAGGCTTTCGACAGCCAACGTTAAACTTTGTCGAATCTCTATGACATGGATCAATTACGTAATAATGTGAATGTTAGGTCGTTGCCCGGAAGCAACGCGTTGTATGGCTCGAGTACAGTGTCAAAAGAGCAAGGGCCGCTGCATCGCCGCCCGGATGTAGTGAAAAGTAAGCAAGGGTTCCCACATTTTCGTGAACGGGTGTGGGTAAAGAAGCTAGTTCATGACAGGAGGATTCGCTTTGGTACATGGAATATAGGCACACTTACTGGAAAATCTATGGAAATAGTGGATGTTATGGTGAGGAGGAAGATCAATTTTATGTGCCTACAAGAAACTAAGTGGACAGGTGAAAAAGCGAGAGAATTAGACAACTCGGGATTTAAGCTGTGGTATACGGGAAAAATCAGATCAAGAAATGGGGTAGGGATTATTGTGGACAAGGAGTGGAAGAAGGATGTCGTGGATGTAAGAAGAGTAGGAGATCGTATCATAGCCTTAAAATTGGTAGTGGGACAGGACACCTTTAATGTTATTAGTGGGTACGCACCTCAGGTTGGGTTAGCAGAACACTTTAAGGTAAAATTTTGGGAGGATCTAGAAGGGGTACTTCAGGAGATACCCCAAGGAGAGAAAGTTTTCCTAGGAGGGGATCTCAATGGACATGTAGGTAGCGTGGCTAGAGGTTTTGAGGGGGTGCATGGGGGTTTTGGCCTAGGGGAGATGAATGGGGAGGGTAAATCCATCCTGGAGTTTTCGGAGGCTTTGGATCTTTCTATAGCCAATACATGGTTTAAGAAAAGAGAGGAACATCTTATCACTTACAAAAGTGGAGGGACATGTTCTCAGATAGATTTCTTCCTTATCAGGAAGTCTGATAGGAAGTATTGCTTGAACTGTAAAGTTATCCCAGGAGAGAGCTTGACTACCCAACATAGAGTTTTGGTTATGGATGTAAGAATTAGAGATAGGGCAAAGAGAAGAAGTCCTATGGTAGCACCAAGGATCAAATGGTGGCACTTGAAGGGTGAGAAACAAGGAATCTTCCAACAAAAGATATGGGAGGGATGGTGTGGACAATCACAAGGAAGTGCAAATGATATGTGGAACAAGATGTCCCAAGAGATTATTAAAGTGGCTAAAGAGACGTTGGGTGAATCTAGAGGTTTTGGACCTAGGGGTAAAGAATCGTGGTGGTGGAATGAAAATGTTCAGAGCAAAGTTAGAGTAAAAAAGGAGTGTTTCAAGGAGTGGTCTAGGTGTAGAAATTCTGAAACTTGGGATAAGTATAAGATAGCTAGAAATGAAACCAAAAAGGCGGTGAGTGAGGCAAGAGCCCAAGCTTTTGACGGACTATACCAAGCTCTAGGAACCAGGGACGGAGAAAGATCTATATATAGGCTTGCTAAGGGTAGAGAGAGGAAGACTAGAGATTTGGATCAAGTAAAGTGTGTTAAGGATGAAGAAGGAAAAGTCTTAGTGCATGAAAAAGATATCAAGGAAAGGTGGAAGGCGTATTTCCACAACTTATTTAATGATGGATATGGATATGACTCTAGCAGTCTAGACACAAGAGAAGAGGACCGAAACTATAAGTACTATCGTCGGATTCAGAAACAGGAAGTAAAGGAAGCGTTGAAAAGAATGAGTAACGGTAAGGCGGTGGGGCCAGACAACATACCTATTGAAGTGTGGAAAACTCTTGGAGATAGAGGTCTTGAGTGGCTCACCGAACTCTTTAACGAAATTATGAGGTCAAAACGCATGCCGGAGGAATGGAGGAGAAGCACGTTAGTGCCAATCTATAAGAACAAGGGGGATATACAAAATTGTGCAAATTATAGGGGAATCAAGCTCATGAGTCATACCATGAAATTATGGGAAAGAGTGATCGAACGGAGATTAAGAAAGGAGACTCAAGTTACTGAGAATCAATTTGGTTTCATGCCGGGAAGGTCGACCATGGAAGCGATTTATTTATTACAGCGGGTGATGGAGCAATATCGCATGGCCCAACAAGACTTGCACTTGATTTTTATTGACTTGGAGAAAGCGTATGATAGAGTGCCTAGAGAGATTTTGTGGAAAGCTCTAGAGAAGAAAGGGGTTAGGGTTGCATATATTCGAGCTATCCAAGATATGTATGATAGGGTATCGACTAGTGTTAGGACACAGGGTGGAGAGTCAGACGATTTTCCCATCACAATTGGTTTGCATCAAGGGTCAACCCTTAGCCCCTACCTTTTTACCTTAATTCTGGATGTCCTCACGAAACAAATCCAAGAGATAGCGTCGAGATGCATGCTTTTTGCAGATGACATAGTCCTCCTTGGAGAGTCGAGGGAGGAGTTGAATGAGAGGTTGGAAACTTGGAGACGAGCTCTAGAAACACATGGCTTTCGCCTAAGCAGAAGCAAATCGGAGTATATGGAATGTAAGTTCAACAAAAGAAGGAGGGTTTCTAACTCAGAGGTGAAAATAGGAGACCATATTATCCCTCAAGTCACACGGTTTAAATATCTTGGGTTTGTAATACAGGATGATGGGGAAATTGAAGGGGATGTGAATCATCGTATTCAAGCAGGATGGATGAAATGGAGAAAAGCATCGGGGGTGTTATGTGATGCAAAGGTACCGATCAAGCTAAAGGGAAAGTTTTATCGAACTGCGGTAAGACCGGCGATTTTGTACGGAACAGAATGTTGGGCGGTCAAGAGCCAACATGAGAATAAAGTAGGTGTAGCAGAGATGAGGATGTTGCGGTGGATGTGTGGTAAGACTCGACAGGATAAAATTAGAAACGAAGCTATTAGAGAGAGGGTTGGAGTAGCGCCTATTGTAGAGAAGATGGTGGAACATAGACTTAGGTGATTTGGGCATGTAGAGAGAAGACCGGTAGACTCTGTAGTGAGGAGAGTAGACTAGATGGAGAGAAGACAAACAATTCGAGGCAGAGGAAGACCCAAAAAGACTATAAGAGAGGTTATCAAAAAGGATCTCGAACTTAATGATTTGGATAGAAGTATGGTATTTGATAGAATATTATGGCGGAAGTTGATCCATGTAGCCGACCCCACCTAGTGGGATAAGGCGTTGTTGTTTGTTTTTATTTCTAGCTTGTTTAATTATTTCCTTGTTTATACTCGGTACCTCTTTGGTATCAGAGCCGTTATTTAGCTTTGGATAGACATAGAGATCTAACCGGTACTAACAGTTCTATTAATAAATTTTCAATAAAATCCTTTGAAGATTTATCTAAAACTTTAGAAAGTCTAAAAAAACACAAAATTTACTGTTTAACAAGGTACAAACTTTAGAAAACAAAGTTAACGATATTTTGGAAAATCTTAAATTTAAAGATCAACAAATTCGTTTTTCTACAAACGAACTCGACAAAATTACAACACAACTCTCTAAACTATCTTTAGAAAATACCACTAACCAAACCTCAAATAAATTTGTCTTAGCAAAACCAAGAAAATGAGAACAATACCATTCACAGGAACCTTACAAACAGTTTTAGGACACAACCCTGTGACTGAATCTATAAACCAACACCCGGGAATCCTAGATAGATTCTTCAGAAGAACAAACTCCGAAACCAGACAACTAGAACAAATAGTAGATATAAAATCCAACATTGATATTGGGTCAAATTCTAGGATAGACTCCCTCAATCCTAGACATTTATACAACCTAAACTGGCTAAGTTCTGATAGAACTAGTTTATACAAATATAGAAGGATTGACGACTTTCATCTTACTAATGGAAGACATGAGATTATTAGACTAATCTCAGGACAAACTGGACGACAACTTCTTAGTACAAACAGAATATATGTAGACCTAGGGTTAATTGCCAAAGGCGTCAGGTCTCTAACAAGATCTATTGTGGGAGCTAAAGCTTTTGTAGTGCTATTCGATCAAAGGTTCAGAGATAATAATTCTCAGACCATAATAGGGATAATAGAAATAGATCTAAATCAAATAGTCTCTCTGGTGTATATTGCCCCTAATTACACAATGAATCTTAGTGATTTCATACAAAACATACACTTAGAAGTGCAAACAATAGGTTTTGGAAGAAACTTTGTTGAACATAACTTACACTTAGATATCACCTTCATAGGAAGAATAAGTGATCAAATATCCCCTAGATATAGGATAAACATTAATCCATTAGTAACAACCTTATCATCTGATGGAATTCAATTTTTGCTGCCCGATATCTTTGATTCCTCCAGAAATCAAAATAATCAATGGCAAACACATATCGATGTTGGATCCTCTAGGAGTGCAATAACCATTCCTGGATCAGCTATAATAAAAAATAGAAGAAATAGTCTTTCAATAAGATTTACTGATTATGAAGACATACAAAATCTTTCGAAAGAGGAGATGGAACCCTCTAAAATGTCCATGATGAATTTATGGCATTGCTCACATTTTGAATCATACATTTCCTACGAGGAACCTAAACAAACCGAAAACTTTTTTTCAGAGAAAACTTTTCTCTCCCAAAAACTTCTTAAAGCAGTTGAAAAATGGGAAGAAGACAAGAAATGCCAAGGACAAAGTTTTGTAAATAATGAAACAAATCCTAATGACACTGATGAATATATTTTCAGGCAAAAATTATTCTTATCAATAGATAAAGAAAATTCAGATATATATATATATATATATATATATATATATATATATATATATATATATATATATAGTATTGAAGATTTACTTGAGAAGATTGATTTACACGAATTTTACGAAAAAGAAATCAACTTCAAAAATACTTTAGAAATTAATTCCAAGATTGATGAAACAGAATCATTAGTTTTGTTTCCTGAATCTTATAAAGGTCTCATGGCCGATGCTTTTGGTACTAGTTCAAATTTTACCCCTCAATTTGATTACAAGTATGGAAGATTATCAGATGGAATTCCTTACCCATGAAAAAATTATCACTTCAGTAGACCTAGCTCTAGGAGATAATATAAAATCCAAAAGGAAAAGGCTACCCATAGAACCAACATTTAATATGCCATCTCTTTTATTAAACATAGGAAGTGTTGATCCTCAATTACTTCCAAATTACATAGAACGGTGGGCTTCTGCTATTATAAGAAACTATAGGATGAACCATGAAAATCATGTATCCACCAGCCAAGACATGATAGCAAGAGCTGAAACATATCTAGGAGATATAGCTAGAGCCTACTAGAAATCATTTAAACAAACTTTCCTAGAACAAATCAAAATAAATCTAGTAGACCTTGGTCCAAACATCTACAATTTCTGTAGCCTAATATAGAGAATCTTTACAGCTCAATCTGTAAATGATGGAAATACCATCAGACAAAAGATTTACCTAGGTAACCTGGAAAGGCACTCTATAAGTTACTTTGGTCAAATAAAAGAATTTACCCAAGATTACCTAATGTATGCCTCTATAGCAGTAGGATTTACCGATAAATCTTTGTGAGAAAAACTATTCCTAAAACTCCCTAGTAAATTAGGACAAAAAATCAGAGACAGTTGGAATGATCTGACTGTTAGAATCCAACACATTATGAAAGTGATGGAAGTTACATGTACCAACATAGCCATTAACAAACAAATAAAGATGGCTGATTCAGAAATCGGTAAACAGATTTACACTCCACAACAATACCATAAAGAAATTAGGATGAAAAGGCCTCAGTACAGACCTCCCAATAGACAACCCTCTAGGAAAAAGAATCCAACTCGTAGGTATTCAATTAGAGCCTCTAATTCTAGAAAACCTACTCTTAATAAAGAAAGGAATGTTAGAAAACTTAGAGATAACAAAACATATACAAAGCAATTAGAATGTTATGCTTGCCACCAACCAGGACATTACTCCAGAGATTGTTCGAACAAAACCAATATGTTTACAAGAGAAGCATAACTGATAAAAAGCTGTAGGATGAATCTCATTCCCATAGATGAGACAGTCTCTACTGACTCAGAAATATATTCAATAGTTAGTTAGTCTGACTATACTTCTGAAGAAAAAGAAAAAGTTAACAAAGATTATAAAATCTTAAACGGATTCACTAGAAATGAGTACACTAATCTCTATCCAGTGGACGATAAATATAATCATTATGGAGAAATCCTTGATGATTTGGGATATAGCCTTATGCTCAAAATAGAATTAAATGAATGTGAACATGAGATACAATTCCATATAGGACCTAATCACAAAGAATGTCATTTTTGCAAAAGATATCCTCACAAAACGTTAAGAGCTCATTGTAGTTTATGCTACAAGAATTTTTGCAAAACTTGCGTTCAAAAAGTTTTAAAAATTGACTTTCCTGATTTTAAAAAGGAAAATGATTCAGGAAATAAAATTATAAATAACAGGATTTCCACTTTGGAAACCAGATTAAACCAAATTGAAAAAACGGTAGATTTTCTCTACGAAAATTTTGAAAAAAAATAGAGCTCCAAATTTTTCTGAAAAACACACAAGTGGGCTTATGGAACTACAAAACAAAAATTGCATTCCCATAATTTGCAATAAAAAGAATAATAAAAGCCTACATATTTTGGCTAAAATAAATTTTCGTAAAATAAACAATTTTGACCAAACTGAAGTAATCTTGCAGGCTTTGGTAGATACTGGTTGTTCATTTACTTCCATATGCAAAAGTGTTGTACCCCAACATAATTGTTTTAGAAGTAACATAATAATTAAAACCAGAACCATGTCTGGAGACATAATAACCAATGATACAGAGACCAGAAATTTCACTATCCAATTATCTACAAATTGTGACATTTTTAGCAACAAAATTTTTATAAACAAAGCAGACGTTGTAGATTTGCAACCAGCCACAGAAAAAATGATTTTAGGACTTGATTTTATCGTACACAATAATAGATCAGTCACTATTATAAAAGATTACTTATTAATTTCTACAAACTCACAAATGTTACCCATAATAGACGAACTCACATCAGAGTTACGAACAAAGCGTGGTGATGCCCACCAACACCAACACTAATACCAGTAACCAATGTCCTTGTCACATACCTGGTAGTTGTACAATAAAAGAATCACAAAATTATGGTAGGATAAGCACTTTAGAAACATCCCATGATTCTTACCATGAAAATATTTTAGACAACATAAAAACAGAAACTGAACTACAATATGAATTATCCTTAGCAGAATCCAACTACAATTCCATCAAAATCAACAAAATTATAACTTTCGATAACATACAACAAATTATAGATGGACTAAATAAAACAAGCATAATAGGAGAAGATCATACTAAATATTGGGAAAAAGATTCTATTATATGCAAATTAGAAATTATAAACTCAGACTTGATAATTAAAACTAAAGATATTCAGTATGAGAATTTTGAACAAGAGGAATGTAAAAACCACATAAAATCCCTCTTGGATCTAAAGGTTATAATACCTAGCACTAGTCCTCACAGAAGCCCTGCTTTCATTGTTAATAAACATTCTGAACAAAAAAAGAGGAAAACCTAGAATGGTCTATAATTATAAAAGACTTAATGATAACACTCACATAGATGGATACATTATTCCTTCTAAAGATGTGTTGATAAATAGGATACAGAAAGCCAAATGGTTTTCAAAATTTGATTTAAAATCAGGATTTCACCAAGTTAAGATGCATCCTGACTCAATAAAATTAATTGCCTTTTCTTGTTTAGAAGGATTATTCGAATGGAAAATAATGTCTTTCGGATTGAAAAATGCACCACAAATTTTCCAAAGAAAAATGAATAATATTTTTGGAAATTACAAAGAATTTATGTGTACATATATAGATGATGTACTTGTTTTTTTTTTTAAAACTAAAGAAGAACATTATCTACATCTTAAACAAGTTCTTCATTTATTTGAAAATTTTGGCTTAATTATCTCAAAGTCAAAAATGGAGATTTGCAAGACTCATATTTCTTTCCTAGGAACAAAAATAGGAAACGGAAAAATATGGCTTTAGCCTCACATCTCCCAAAAAATTCTTGGTTTTCCAGATAAAATGGAAGATATAAAAACCCTAAGAGCCTTTCTAGGCCTGCTTAATTATGCAAGAAATTTCATTAAAGACTTAGGGAAATACATAGCTCCTCTTTACAACAAAACCTCTTTAACTGGATAAAGAAAATTTAGTACAGAGGATATAAAATCGGTTCAGAAAATTAAAGAAATGGTTAACAATTTGCCATATCTATCTCTCCCACTAGATTCTGACTATCTGGTCATAGAATGTGATGGTTGTGAACAAGGATGGGGAGTCATCCTAAAGAAAAAGAAAAATAAATATGAAAAAATTCATGATGAAGAAATCTGTAGGTATGCTTTAGAAAAATACCATACAAAACCACAGGTATACTTAACTTCTATAGATTACGAAGTAAATGTTGTGATAAATGCCTTAGAAGGATTTAAACTCTTCCTGGTCAATAAAAGCGAAATTACCATAAGAACTGATTGCGAAACAATAGTAGCTTATGGTAGTCAACAGATAAATACTTATAAAAAACCTCACAAAAGATGGCTTTTATTCCAAGAATATGTTTATCATAACAGAATAAAAATAAATTTTGAACACATAAAAGGAGTTAAGAATGTTGTTGCTGATATTCTTTCTCGTTTTGCAAGGATACAACAAGATGAAGCCTTCTAAGGTCTTCTATCAAAACATAAAACAAAAAATAAAATTCGGCAATCAAGAATTGCCCGTACTTACAAATGAGTTTCACTACCCTGGTAGAGAAGCCATCAACGATAAATTCAATTGCCTTATTGATAATATTTGGAATATTCCAAAGCACACAAACAATAATGAGCAATTTGTCTATTCAGTAAAAAAGGGCATAATTTGTGCCTTATAGAATTTCTATATAGCAGATAACCAAGGAGTCCGTCTCCTTACAAAAAGCCCCTCCTTTTGGGAAAGGTTATATAACTTTTGTTCTGTTATCAGGATCCCATAAAGGTGTTTACACCAATTTCAAAGACCTTTGCTTGGCAAAGGAGGGTATTCAAAGCCCAATTTATAAAAGATTTTATTCAAGGGAAGAAGCAGAAAAAGCCCTTGAATACCACAAACATTAATAAAATCAAGAAGGCCCTTGAGCCAAAAACCACAACCATAGTCATAAATGCTGACCAAACCAAAACCTGCCACAAAACCTACAAGGACTCAGTCAGCCCAAATGTCCCCAAACCAATAAACAGCTTGATCCTAGACAACTTCAAGAAAATACAAAAATTATTGTTTATGGTACACAACAACCAAACCCAAATTTCGGGTCTTTACATAGGTGTGCATGCTTACTTTAACCAGAAATTTGGATGCACCAACAAAACCCCATTCTGTGAAGACAAAACTAATTGTCCTTGCAAAATAAATTTTCTTTTCAGGAAAGCCAGATTAGACACGGACCAGTTCAAGTCCTTCAGATATGAGGACTTGGCAATTTCCACAAAAAGTTTTATGGACTATGGATGCTTAGAATCAATCTTGATTCCTCCATCAGACAGATTTGAAGGGTTTAACCCCTCAATTAATGAAGCCAGAAATGATGGATTACATTTTCATCAAAATTATAAGCTGCTCGAGCAATTTTTCTGCTCAAAATTATCCATGTCATGTTATGAAACTCCTACTAGAGGACCATAGAGACTTTCCCTATCTATTCAATGATGAATATGAAACTTGGAATGTACAGAGTAACATATAGTACCAATACAGCCTCATGAGGGCACAAATACAAGGGTACCAATGATTTTTCTCAAATTCAGACTAACGAGAGTTTGACCTGATAAGAGAAACCTACGACACAAAGCTCTTCCAGCCATCATACAATGGGAAGTTTTTTATTCCTTTCCTGATTGATCATAACAATAAAGTGGTTCAATTCTTCCAGAAAGAGAAGAAAGATAAAGAGATCTATGAAGTCAGTGGATGTCATGGACAAAAAACTCCTCCTTTTCCATCCATTGATCTTTCCATGGAAGACTCATCAGATATTTTCTGCTCTGGAAACATCCAAGAAGAAGAAATTGTTACTATTACAAAGTCACCAAAGAGTTTAGAAGACTGAAGCATCCTGTCAAAATACAACTGTAAATTTAAGCAGGAATCTTTGCTTTTGCCAAGACTCTGACACTGAGTCTATCCATAAATATGTATTGTAAAATGGGCCCTATGACAAAGTAAATGAATAGTATTTTTACTATTCTTGACTGAAGGGACCTTTTGTCGTTTTCTTTCTGCTTTCTCTATATAAAGAACCTCAGGGCTTAGTTGTAATACACGATAGACAGACACTAGAAAACTAGTGAAAGAAAGAAAAAGTGAATGTTTGTAATAGTTTTTGGCGAACAATAATATCCAACTTCCTTCGGATCTCTCCCTCTTCCCCCTTGATCTTCTTTCAATCTATAAGTATGATATCTACTATGATCGGCTAAATTCTTTGAAGGCGTCCTCAAGGGGCCTTAGTTGTCTTCATTTAGAAAATGCAAATATGATTTAGAACTTAAACATTTTACTTTATTTTTTTTAAGAAAACCTGGGATTTGTAAGCTTGCAAAGGTGTGTCCTTGATATCTATTTTTGAAAACAATAGAAGTACCTTATGATTAGGCTAGTACTTGGAGGAAAATAAGAACTTCGTAAGACCCAAAGAGTGTGGGTTGTTAGTGATCTTTAGTACTCAGCTTAATATCCAAAAAACCTAAAAGGTTCTTCTATTCTATTTTTTTATAAAAAAAAAAAAGAAAGAAAAAAAAAGAGTTTGAAATCATCATATCATATTCTATATCTGAATTTTCTTTATCTATTGATGAGAATAATTTTTGTCTGAAAATATATTGATCATCTTCGTCAGTGTCATCAGGATCTGCTTCATTATTTAGAAAACTTTGTCCTTGACATTTCTTGTCTTCTTTCCATTTTTCAACTGCTTTAAGAAGTTTTTGCGAGAGAAAAGTTTTCTCTGAAAAAAAGTTTTTGGTTTGTTTAGGTTCCTCGTAGGAAATGTATGATTCAAAATATGAGCAATGCCATAAATTCATCATGGACATTCTAGAGGGTTCTATCTCCTCTTCCGAAAGATTTTTGTAGACGTTAGAATTCACTTGAATAAGAGACTAATTATACTGGTAATATATAATTATCGTTATATTAAGAAAATTTTAGAAAAATTCAACATGAGTTTTCCATAATATTTGACCATGCAATCATGAACTCATGATCCAATGACTCGTGTTATATATAGTATTAATATTTATTTATAGAAATAGTTGAAAAATAAAATTAACAGTTGAGACATTTAATTTTTTGTTCTTTTATAATTTATCTCATATATTAGAATAATTACTTTAAATGATAATGTTTTTTAACTGTTATTCTTTTAACAACAGTATTTTTAAGAATTTTTCATAAATATTTTATCTCTTTTATTCTATCATTTTCAATATTTTATTTTTATCTTTTATTTTTTGTGTCTTTGATGTGGGATTTGACTATTTGATACCTTCCTAAAAGGAATTCAACATTTATGGAGTCTACTAAGAACTTTTAGTGATCGAGATGACATAAGATATACTTGCGAACATACAAAACTATATTTTATTTATGCATTTAATTTTCTTATAATTATAAACGAATTAAATTAGCTTTTTAAATTAGTTAAATATTTTTTAAGAGTGTAAACGAGTCAAGCACCAGATATATTTAGACTTGATTCATGAAAAAATATTGGTGACATTTAGGGTTTGAATTCAACTAAAACCTTGGATTTGACTTGTTAAAAAAAGAGTCTGAACTTGAGCTCATTTATAACTTAATTGTTTCTTTATTTTGTCAAAAAATCCTTAAATTATTTTTAAATTTTATCAATTTAGTCTTTAATATAATATTTTAATATTAGATAATATTCTACAAATAAAAACATATGTTAAACATATATATATATATATATATATATATATAACATCACCTTCTTCACTAAAACTTAAATTTGTTCTATGACAAAATTATCAAAATATTGTGCCTCCATGATAATCATATAACGTAATTTATTATCTTAAAACTTCCTTTCGTACTGTTAGATTGGAAGAAAAAATTCAAAATTTTATACACAAATAGTAGACACTGAAGTTATTACCATAAAGCCTAGTTTAAATAAAAATTTAAAATAATGTTCATAAAACATTTTTGTGCAATTAATAAATAGAATGTTCGACATCCAACACAGATGCCCCAAGTAGTATCAATGTACAACCAAAGAATAAAATCCATTTCTTCAATTTTACATTAATACAACCCATATGTATCTCTGATCCAAAATCGAGAGACAGCAAGAAGATAGCAAAGTATGAGGAAAACACTGTTTTGAAACGATATATGCAGTTACTTGACCATTTACTTTAACATGGCAAAATTTAGAACCAAAAAATTATTTTTTCCTAAAAATTAAAATGAATATAAAGAAGAAATAAATAACAATAATTACATCCTCTCAAACAATTTGATTAATAATTAATCCTCAAAACCAAAACTTTCTTGTTGCTAAATAATCAATTTTTCCTCAAATAAAATTACACACTCACAAAGCATTATGAGAACACTACAAAGATGACAAGATTGTAACTCACACTAAAATTCTATATTACTCTACAAACCATAGTATTTCACTCAATAGTTACAAAAAGTGATAACACTTTCACACAAAGACATTTTTCTCTTAAACAAAATAACTTTGTTTCAAAATTCCTCTTTTCACGCACTTTCTCTTCACGTGTGTCTTCTCCCCTAATTCTTTTTATTTATAGTAAAGATTGTCAACAACTATAATAAATAAGTTTTCTTGAAAGTTGAAACAAAAATAACTTTCAAATAGACTTCATCTATTAAAATTGAATCTTTTCCTTTACATTTAAATCACCTAATGATAAAAATTCAATTCTCACTATACATTAAATTAAATGTATGTTATATCTTTTGGATTGAAATTTTATATTCAAATGCTAGTACTTGGCTATCTTAATCATGTTCGTTACATTTAGCTAATATCATCCATGATGAAATATTCATCTTCATCAAGCTCACTAACACTATCATCATCGTTATTAGTGTCATGTGAAGGAAAATAGGTATTCAAAAACACACATTGCGAAATAAAAGGATCTGTTTTGTATTTAAAATTATATTATAAACAAACAACATTTAAAGAGCGTACATGTTGATGAACTCTTGAAGCAAAAATAATTTTTCAATAGTGTGAAGACTCTACATGTATCCACACGGAGATTAACCTCTATTCATCAACAACGTTAACAAGTGAAAAAATAAGAATAGAAAAGTGATGTTTTCAGAAGCATTTCAACGTGCAGCCGAAGACTCTATTTATAGCACGCTAAGGATACCAAATTTCTGATCAAATCAAAATCATTATTGATAATATCTTTTTTTATACTATATTATTTCTTGTTACCTTTTATTGCTAACCATTTAGCAATTAAAATTGAAATAATAATTGACCAAGTCAAACTTGTATCTAGCCGTCTTTTCAACCCAAATTCCAAATACAAAATCATACATGTTTGTTTCTCTTCTTTTATCAAATCTTTCATATTATTTTTAGTGCTAGCAAAAATATAATAATATTCCACCTTTTGAAATCAATTAATCATTTGATCATATTAAATTCTCTAATTTAATTAATCATCAAATATTAAAATAGTTTCTTTAACAGAGATTAGAATACTCGTTTGTGTGTGACCCCATAGGTTCAATACTAAGCCGGTAATATATTAATCAAATTGATATACTAATCAAGGTAGGCGTCTAGCAACACTCCTTAACGTCTGGATAACATGAAGTGACATTTTACTTTCAAGAACCATTAGAAGAGTAGTGTAATAATTTCTTTCATCTTTACAACTCTAGGTTAACTCTAGAGTATGGTATTACTGTCAAACCCTTTTGAGTTAACTCATAATTCTTTCATTTAATTTTCTTGGCCAGGATATAATTTTTATTCATAGAGCTCAAACTCATTACCAAGAGTTGATGGATTCCTTTTTTATTTTTCTTGATTAATCAATATCCATTTAACAAATGCTTTGAAACATTAGGTGTCCGGAATCAAAATACAACAAATAACCTGTTAATTACTATGACAATCTCAGGTCAAAGAAAACTATTATACCTCTTCTTGAAAATTTTCTATTGACAGTTTATGGTAAATTTTAACCATTAGAAAATTTCAATTGAGTCAGTTCAATGATCACATCAACATGTGACTCATCTATATATGCAAATTAATAAATGAGATCTATTAATATTTATCCAATAAATACTATCACATATATATTAATCTATTCGGATTATTGATATCATATTTACAATAATCTTATCATCAAGAATGGTTTAAATTAAAATTAGAACAGACTTGTTTCTCATTATCATAATCTATATTATAATAACAAATCTTTAATTTTAATCAATGACATTATCAAATGCACCATTTAATCAAATAGTGAAATATGACAATGAAAATAAATTAATACTTTATTATTAAAATTAAAATTAATTACATGATGACTTGGATCGTAAATATATAAATTTATTCCCAACATCATGAAGATTAGAATCATTATTTGTTGGTGTTTGATAACCAATTTCATAGGCTATGACATTGCCACACATATCATCTACATCTCCACCTTCAACATAGTCATCATTCTCTGACATAGTAAGCAGCCCTACAAACGAATCTGTTGGCTCGGTTGCAAAATCAATAACACAGTCATCCACTGGAATAGTAGCAATATCAGAATAATTTATTGCATCCACTATGCGGAAAGCTGCAAAAAGAGGATGCTTGACCCAACGTGTGTGAAATTTATCAGACATTACATCCTTAATATTTATCCTTAGAATAGCATATATTACATCTCCATGAGCATTAAATGTTATTGTTGTTTGATCTAATGAAGGAACACTAAGAAGCAGTCTGAACCTGCGCAGTTCCCATACTTCGGAGTTTATAATAACCTGGCCACAAAATAATTTTTGACATGCAATAAAAAGATCAGTCATAAATGCAAAATTATAAAGTAAATAAAGAAAATTTGGATACACCTTGCCCTCCACAACACCCTTCAACCAAACCAACACATTTGGTTCATTAGTTAATAATCAATACTACTGTAGAGGTTCATTGTTGTTATGGCCCTAACCTTAGCTGCCAAAGCCATCTATGACAGATTGACAACATTCCCTTTGATTCCATCCTGTGTAACCCAAACCATAGGAGTTATAGAGAAATGCATCTCTTTCCATACCATAGTCGCAAATGTACTTCCAGTAACTTTTTCATCATAGTGCATTCCTCACCATGGCAAAGAAGAGAACCTACTGCCACACGGAGAATGATTGTCATTCATTGGCTAAGTTCTAATCACTGTTGGATCTAGAACATTAATCTAGCACAAATCAAGCAATGAAAACTTGAATCACACACACAAACTCACCAAGAAAAGTGGAGAAGATGAGCAAGAAAGAGATGGAGGAAAAAATAGAATAACGGAATTACATATCTTGTGAAAACTGAAATTACAGAGTATTTATCTCATAGAAAACTCTCTTATTGTGAAATTACAATTATTCCCCCTACTTATATCAGTATAGACAGAATTACCCCTTTCTCTAATAATCACGGCAATCACCAATCAATTTGCTAGTACCAGTTCCATGCTCTAATGGCAGACTCAGGGTGACCGGTGGTGGAGATAACAAAGGATGATGAAGCCATGAGAGACAGAGAATAGGGGAAGAAGTTCTAGCCTATTTAGAAATACAATATCAACTCCCTAAAATTAGATTAGAAAATTTTACTCCTTTTATTTTTTACCCCTCCTTTACAAGAAAACCAAACATAGTCATAAAAATGTACTCCTTTAAACCCTTATCAAACAACCTAATAATGAAGATATTTTATTCCCTTCGATTGAGACTAATGAGTCACGAATAAGTTGTATAACTATATTCTTAGAGTAGCTCATCCAAGAAAATATTCCTAGCTCCTAGAACATTGTTAGGAACCTTCTCACACAGTAAGCAAAAAAATGGAGAAATAGAGAAGAAAAGAGAGAAGAATTTGTTATCAACACACTAAGATGGTGCTCTCAGTATTATTGACGAAGATCATACAACAACACTTACACAAAGAGCTTATCTCCTTCAACACAGGAATTTGTTCCTGTTTTCAAAGTTATCAATGCTTAGCTCCTCCTCTTACAAAAACGTATTTATAAACCTCCCCTGCCTAACTGTTCTAGCAGACTCTCTAATTGATTTAACTGCCATAACAACCCTTCCCATTATTCTGTTATATTCTGTTAAAACTCTCCCTATTTACAGTTAATGCCCCTTAATGGGCTATCTGCCTTCTCTGATATATAGGGGTGGGAATAGGCCAGGCAGGCCTACAAGGGCCTATGACCTGACCTACATAAAGTCTGGCCTGAACTGACCTATTTGATTAAAAGGTTAGGCTCAGGCTTTTTTAAAAGCCTATTAAATTAAATAGATCAGGCTTAGGCTTATTAAAAAGCCTTATAAGCCTGATAGGCCAACCTATATATATATATATATATATATATATATATATATATATATATATATATATATATATACTTATATTATTTTTTGAATACAATTAATTTTTTTTTGAAACTATTAGACTTTGATTACACATTACTGCTCCATAACTTCTATTCCTATAATCAAGGAATTTAATTACAATTTAGGTGTGAGTCATGTACCCTTTTATATTCCTCATTATTTTGATTGACTTTCCTTTTTCTTTAACTTTCCTATTACGTTCCTATTCCATAAAATATTAAATATTTATTGCGAATAAGGCTTTTAAAAAGGCTATCAGGCCAGGTCAGGCTTTTAAAAAGGCCAGGCCGAGCCAAAATAAAAGTCTTTGATAGGCTATAGGCCAGACTCAGGCCTCAAATATTCATCGTAGGCTAGGCTCAAGCCTTTCAAAGCCTGGTCTGGTCTGGCCTATTCTCACCCCTACTGATATATTAACAGGGCTTTAGGCTTAATTTGTTTGAATTCAGGAAATTATTGTTGAATAGCAGTTTTGTCCTCCCATGTTGCCTCTTCAGGTGATTTTTCTTGCCACTAAACCAATATATGTTGCACCTGATCATTTCCTTGGTTGATCATTCAAGTTCCCAGCACCTTAGTGGGTTGCCAACCTGCTGAAGATCCTTGTAATTCTGTTGGAAGTTCAACTTCCACTAAGCAATACCCTATAGCCAACTTAAGTTGAGAAACATGAAAAACAGGATGGATTCTAGCTTGGGCTAGCAGTTGTAGTTGAAAGGCTACTACCCCAATCTATTTGATAACCAGAAAAAGGACTATAATATCGAGTTGACAACTTGGGGTGCAATCTGGTAGGCATAGAAGTGTGCCTATGAGATCAGATTTTTAGAGACACCCAATCCCCTACCTTGACCTTAAAGGGTATTTTGTGGTTATTTTCATTTTTGACCATACGATCTTGAGCTCTCTCCAAGTGGTATTTCAGTTATTTTAATGCTTCATCTCTTTCCATTAAATCTTAGGCTATAGCGTCCACTAATATCTCTCCTGGAATGAACCTTGCCAAAGAAGGTGGAGCTCGACCATACACTACCTCAAAAGGTGTGCATTTAGCTACCCCATGATAACTGGTATTATACCAGTATTCTGCCCATAGTATAAATTTTGCCCATATCTTGGGTTGCTCCAAACTGAAACACCATAAGTACATCTCCAGCATTCTATTTAGGACTTCTATCTGGCCATCTAACTTTGCATGATATGCAATACTCATCCTCAAAGTAGTTCCTTGCCTTTTAAATAACTCCTGCAAAAACTGACTGAGAAAAATCAAGTCCCTATCAGTAATAATAGATGTTGATGTTGGTACTCCATGTAAACTTACCCCTTCTCATGCAAACACACCAACCACTGACCTAGCTGAATATGGATGTTTGAGCAAGATAAAATAGTT
Source organism: Glycine max (assembly GCF_000004515.6). Classification (NCBI taxonomy): domain Eukaryota; kingdom Viridiplantae; phylum Streptophyta; class Magnoliopsida; order Fabales; family Fabaceae; genus Glycine; species Glycine max. The sequence goes on from NC_038250.2 coordinate 18,388,505, forward strand.
GTACTTACTCAATCTATCCACTACCACTAGGATAACATCAAACCCCTTAGATTTCGGTAGACCCACCACAAAATCCATACTAATGTCCTCCCAAACAACATTTTGTATAGGGAGAGGATGAAGAAGTCCAGCTAGTGATGAAGCTTGATATTGCTACCACAAATTATGTAACTTTCCTTTTCATATCCTTCCAGTACAATGACTAGGCAATTTGTCTATAACTCTTGTATACTCCTAAATGTTCCCCCCGAAAGAGATGAATGAAAACTCTTGCAATAGCCTAGAAATCCAAGTTGAAGTTGCTACCAATACCAATTTCCCCTTGTAGTATAGCATGTCATGTTCCAATGTGTACTTCCCATGGTTGTTAGAATCTTGTTTGATCTCCTCTATAATTTTTTATAGTATTTGATCAACTTGCACCTCTTTATCTATCTCAGTTATATCCTACCAATATGGCCTAGATAAAACTTATAATTCCTTTTCCTCATCCTTTCGAAAAAGTGCATCAATCACTTTATTGGTTGCCCCAACCTTGTATACAATATCAAACTCATACCCAAGCAACTTGGCTAGCCAATTTTGTTGGCCAAAACCAAATCCATCAACTCTTTTTCATAAACTGACTTGCTTAAGGATGATTAAGATAGAGGTTTACTAGAAAATGTAATAGCCTTACGATTTTGAGATAGCACAACCCCTATTCCTTTCCCTGAGGCATCACATTCAATGGAGAAAGGTTGAGAAAAATCAGGCATTGTTAGTACCAAGGTAGAAGAGATAGCTTTCTTCAACTGTTCAAATGCACTTGCACTTTCATTTGTCTACAAAAAATTTCCCTTCTTCAACATATTTGTTAAAGGCCTGGCCATTTTTCCATATCCAGCAATAAATCTTCTATAATAACCTGCAAGACCTAAGAAACCCCTTAAAGCCATAACAGATTTGGGAATTGACCATTTCAATATGGCTTCCACCTTCTTAGTGTCCATTGCAACCCCTTGTTGAGATATTAAGTGACCTAGATATTCCACCTTAAGATTATCAAAAAATAATTTCTTTACAAGTGTTTCCAACACTTCCCTCAAATACTGCATGTGATCCAACCCCCCCCCCCCTCCCAAGTTTTACTATACACCAATATATCATTAAAAAAGACCAATACAAATTTTATGAGGAAAGACTGCAATGTTGAATTCATAGCACATTGAAAAGTGGTTGAGGCATTTGTTAATCCAAATGGAATTATTATAAATTCATAATGCCCTTGATGAGTTCTAAAAGTTGTTTTTGGAATGTCATTTATATTCATTTGAATTTGATGATACCCCGCCCTTAAATCTATTTTTGAAAAATACTTGGCTCCATTTAATTTATCCAGCAGTTCTTCAATAACCAGAATTGGAAACTTGTCTGGTATAATAACTTTATTAAGGGTTTTTTTGTCTACACAAAATCTCCGGCTATCATCTTTCTTTTTTAACAAGTATTACAAGACTAGAGTATGGGCTGTTACTAGGTCTAATAATACCCAATTTTATCATATCAACTACTTGTTTTTCTATCTCATGCTTTTGTAAGTAGGGGTGCCTGTGGGGTCGCACCTTGACTGGATCCACCCCAACTTTTATTGGAATTATGTGATCCACCTCTCTGCTTGGGGGCAACCCTTGTGGTTCTGAAAAGACCTGAGCATATTCTCTCACAATCTGCTGTAATTGGATCTGTTCATCAGAGTTTTCACCATTCCATTCTGAATTGGTACTGCCTCAGAATTTTCCTCAACTTCCAATACCCATATCATAGAAATCTCTTCCACCTGTGTCATTTTAAGTAATGTGTGAGGAGAGACTAAGGTTCTAGACAAACCAGGATCTCCCTTAATTTCCACCATCTGTCCATGGCACATAAACTGCATGGTTAATGTTTTCCAATTCACCTTCACTTCACCCAAAGTGGCTAACCATGCTCCCTCCGAAATTACATCCACTCCTCCTAACTCAAATAAAAAGAAATTCTCTAGTAATTCATGATTTCCCAACTTGACAGCAATCTACCTACAACAACCTTGAGTACTTTTTTGGTTTCATCTCCTAACCTCACCTTATAAGGTTGTGTGGGTTCAACCATCAATCCCAACTACTGTTCCAACTCTGAAGAAATAAAATTGTGGCTTACAACACTGTCAATCAAAATCAGCACCCTTTTTTCCTTGAATAGCCCCTTCCAATTTCATAGTTTGTGGCTGAGTTAGTCCTCCAGCTGAATACATTGGCAGATCCATCCACTGACTACACACCTTTGTATTCTCAACCTCTTCATCCTCACTTGCTTCTTCATTTTCCAGCCTAGCAATTTCTCCTTCCCAAGTGATTTGTTCATCCTCAGCCAGGATCACAATTCTCAAACTCTTTTCTGGACAATTGGTTCATCAATTTTGGTTTGGGTCGGTCACACTTCTAATTTAACAAGTCTATATTGACTTAAAAGTGCAACTAATCAAAATTAATAATTACTAACTTTTAATAAATTTCAATTCTACATCATAAAAAGAGTATTAGAAAAGAGATTTGTTGTTAGCATTTCTTTTCTTATATTCCTTTATATAAATTTCTCTTAGGCATATTTTATTATAAAATAAGTCAAATATTAATTAATTTCTCTTAGATGTATTTTACTGTAAAAATGTAATGTGATCATAAGAAAATTCACTTATAATTGTGTATGTGTATAGGAAATAATTTTTTTTAATATTAAGAAATTAAAGACAGATACAAGAAGATTTTCAATAATTTATCCATATTATTTAATTAATTGAGATAAATCTCTTCATTGTGTGAAATTATTTTAAATCACAAAAAAATTATCAATTCATAAATCAATCAACAGTTTAAGTGCACTTGATATAGTCAATGCACAATCAAAATATGATTTTTGGTGATGGAATTTGTGACCGTCAACTTATGGGTTTCATTTTTTTTTAATCTCTTCCTGTGAAAGATTATCTTTTGATTTATCGGAAGCAGAAGAAAAACTAGTAGCAGCACTTCCTTTACAAAAAATTGATAATATTACTCATATTTTGATGGTAAGGACTAAAAAAAAATTAAAATATGAAGTATAGGAACTAAAAATATCACTTTCAAACTATAGAAACTAAAAGGAAATTAAAATACTAATTATAAGGATTAAAAAATCGCTTTCAAATTACAAGATTAAAATAGATAATTAAGATGTAAACTATAGGGACTTAAAAATTACTTGGACTAAAAAAATTATTTATTCCTTTATATATGGCACAATTCATAGTGTCCCATGCATTAATTATTTTTAAATTAACATACTCCTAATTAAATAAGAGAGAAAATATATTGACATGCATTTAAAATAGAGAGAAACATAATGATAATGACACTTTTAAAATATATATATAAATTTATTGATATCAACTAAATTAATAAATTTTTCTTTTAATCTTAATGAATTATTTAATTGAATTTTATAAATAAAAATAAATGTAATATTTTTTATTTTTAGTCTCTAGAAATATTATTATTTTTACCTTAATCCTGATTAGGTGGCATGATGACTTGTTATCATTGTGAATCATGTCAACATTTAACAAAATCCCCTAATCTCATATACTAAATTAAAAAAACCAAATTTTACACTAAATTGAGAAAAAAAGACTTTAAAATAGTTTAGTGAAAACGATAATTTTTTTTTTTTTGGTGTAAACCAAAAAGGATAGTTGAGCTTAAGCAAAATATAATAAAAGTGTAAAACGAAGCTGAAAAATAGAGAGAGCTCGCAATTGCATCCTCCTTGTTAGAAAGAATTGAAAACAGCGCTGGCCTTCGTGTTGCTCTGATTTGAATTTTGAAACAATGGAAAAGAAATCACCTGAACCACCCGAAGAAGCATCACAGTCACGAGACTCATCGCGAGATAACCAGACCTGGATAACGTTACGTGTGTCAAAATTTACATTCCCACAATTGCAAACTCTTCTATTTTCTTTCTTTTAATCGTTAATATCTATCACCATTTTCAGTGCACAAAACATTCTGAGAGAAAAACTGATCACAGAGGACTGTTTCGCATGGAAATTACAAGCTGGTTCCAAAGAGGAAGAAGCATTGAGATACGTTGGTGGGGTTGACATAAGCTTCTCAAAGGATGACCCATCAAGGGCATGTGGCACCCTTGTAGTCTTGGACTTCCACACTCTTCAAGTTCTCTATCAAGATTTCTCTTTGGTCACTCTTCAAGTCCCTTATGTGCCTGGCTTTCTAGCATTTAGAGAGGTTCCTTTTTTCTCTATTTATAGCCAATAAATTTGATTTTTCTTTTTCTATTTTTTAGGGAGCCAAGTGACATATGTTATATCTAGACAAGGTTAGAAATAAATGCATCAGAATCTCGAGTGGTTGGTTGAATGGAATAAGATAGGTTCTCGAATCTGACAGGATACAGATTCAAACCCCCACTTGTCTTTTTGTGATAAGGTAAATGTAAATTCCTCTTTAACCGCTCTTTGAGCCTGGAAGGTTCTCTAAATTTTTGTTTACCAGGACAAAATGCATTAGAAGGAAAAAAGTTGGGTAGTATCTATTGTGGAAAAGAAGATAGAATCTTCACCTAGGTGGTTTGGGCATGCATGGGGAAGACTAGTAGAATCTTCATTAAGGAGATTAAATCGGATGGAAGGTAGCCTGGCATCTAGAGGCAAAGGTAGGACTAGGAAAAATTAAGGAGAATCGATTACGAATGATTCAGAAGTTAATAATTTGTCTATAGACATGATTTACAGTAGAACATTAGGTGTTGTTTGATCTATGTAGTTGACCCCACCTTGTGAAAAAAGGCTTGGTTGTTGTTGTGGTTTCTAAAATGTTTGTTTCAGGCATAATTGATTGCTCCTATAATTTTAGGCCCCAGTTCTTCTGCAGCTTCTAGAGAAAATGAAAAGGAGCAATAATCCTTTCTACCCTCAGGTAAATGTTGTATGCTACATTAAATAAAAGGATATGAATTTGATGGCTTTGAAACTTGCTCCTTTTTTCATTATTCAGTACCCACATTGCTGGTTCCAATCTTGTTAGCTGCACTAAAAACTCATGCAGAATTCTAACAGATTGATAACTATTTTGGATTTTTTTTATAACAAATTTTTGATGTTTTTGTACTCCAAGTTTCATAATCTGAATAGTAGTTTATTTGATGGTTGTTGACAGCTATTAATGGTTGATGGAAACGGAATACTTCATCCCCGAGGCAAGTGCTTCACACGAATATTTTTGCATCCCCCTTACAAGAGTCATGCACAAGATTTTTCTGATTGATGAATTTTTTCCTTTTCTTAAAAATGTTATACTTTAGAAGAATTTACTTAGCTTTTATGAATATGATATTTACAAAGGTACTCTTATTATTATTCAATTTTTGTTGGATAAAAGAGAAATCTAATAGCTTTCATGTGAGGAATAGTTTCTTATATTTTACTGTTCTGTTAAACTAATGGAGTATTGAATCAATTGTTTTCCTTAATTGATATAATGGTTGGCTGTTGTTTTACTATTTGATCAATTTGCAAGATTGAATAGCAATTGATGTTTGGTGTAACTGAAAACTTGAGAGGCAGTAAGCGCCAATTTTCACTCATGAAAGAAAATTACTCCCATTGATAAAACATTTCTGGCTATACTTCATAATTTACCCATCCCAGCCAAAGGACTTTTATGATTCAATTTCCAATTTTAGTTCCATTCTTTTTAGATGGAACTATCTTCCTGGGAAAGTTGAAGTCATTTTAAGTTCTTCTGAATATGTTATAATTGATTTAATTTAACATGTAAATTTTAGCTTGCTACCTGTGTTTAACAGAGCATTTCTTTAAACCTTTAACTTTTGCAGGTTTTGGGCTGGCCTGTCATATTGGAGTTGAGGCCAATCTCCCAACAATTGGGATTGGAAAGAATGTTAGTATTGATAGTATCACTTACTGATCTCTCAGCTCATGTATTGATTAGCCTTCTATAGATTTTCACTTGTTTCTCGATCAATTCTGAGACTCAATAGTTATTTCTTGTAGTTAAGAACTAGAAATACTGAATATGTGCCTGAATTCTTTAGCTGTATAAGTTACAGTTGCATCATGTGGATGGTCTTACTCATTCTAGAGTGAGAGAACTTCTTGGAGCTGAAGAAAACTGTTCTGAAGATTTTATTAATTTGGTGGGTTGTTCTGGGCATATATGGGGAGTGGTAAGAACTTGAATTAATGGTTCTCCACTTGTTCTTATTTCTTATAACAATGATGTGCTTATGTCATTACAATAAGACTGTATTGTATTCATGGAAAACAATTTATTAAATGTTATCAAGCATAACTTACATAAGCTGCGAAAATTCAGTTTTGTGTTTTTATGCATTTTTATTGATATATTGATTTGTCATGCTCTAACTTTTTTCTTTTCTTGCCACACTTGTGTCCAGGCCATGAGATCTACCCAGGGTTCCATAAAACCAATATTTATATCAATTGGTCACAAGATATCACTTCAGACTGCCATTATGATTGTTCAAATGACATGCAAGTACCGTGTGCCTGAGCCAATTAGGCAGGTGAAACTATCTGCCATTTAAAAGCATGTAACATCAACTGAATTTCAAATAAATGTATAATACATACATCTTTCGTCACTGATGAAAATTAAAGAAAGAATACACGAACCATTCATGTGAAGGGAATATTTCTACTTTTTGCTTTTAATCCTTTATCTCCTATTAAGCTAATATTGACTCTTCTATGGAAGTTGTTGCTGGTTTATTGTAATAGACCATTTGCTGCTTAATACATACTTTGATTAGATAATTTATTTGGTTAGGTTTTCCATCATATAACTTCTGCTGGAAACATTTTGTTCTTAAGAAAAACTATAACTCACTAGCTGTATTCCAATTCTTGGAAATCAAAAGTACCCAGTCCTTACACCCCTATTTGAACTGCAGGCTGACATAAGATCTAGAGACTACATTCGGAAACTTGAAGCAAATGCCAAAGTAAAGTAATTTCACTCATATGGTATGTCACTGTCAACTTGTTACTACTTACTACATGCTATCATGAATTAAGTTAGACACCTGTATGGTATGTAAGTGGTCACTGCAGCGTTAATTTTCAAGTCCAGAGATGTAAATGAATAGACTCAAAGTTATATTATGCTTTCAAACCATATATGTGCAGCCTTGAAATCAAATACATAAAAGTATCATCGAATACAATCTTGATCTTTAATGTTGAATGTACAGCCTTTTTTTTCTGTTTCCTCTTGCACTCACCTAATTCTCAGTATGGATCTTGATGTCTTGAAATTTTTTGCATCTCTACTATACTTTATAATGTTGTTAAATTTACAAGGGTTTTCTTGTTGTTTTTCTTTTTTAATTGTAAAATGTAAATTTGTTTCAGGTTTAAGTTTTTATCCTGTTAAATTATGAAATAGCTAGCCATGTGAGATGACAATAACAAGTTTGGCTGCAAGGGGCTCAAATGAACTTGATAGAACCATCACAATTCGTCAAGTGGTTAGAAACAATGCCAGTGCCAGTGGATTTGCTTATAGCTTCATTGAATGATCCATTTCACCTCACAGGATTACATAAGGACTCAGCATTCCATCCATTAGCATAATTATATCTAAACCACTCATGTAAAAGAGTGATGATATATGCACAACCAAATCACTCTCAAAATAGAACTATTTGCGAGCTAGCATTCTGTGTAGTGTAGAAGCAGAATTTTTATTTCTGGTTGCTTTGATTGTCTGATGAGAAGTGCTAGCAACATTCTTTAATACACTCCTTGTAGCACTCTACTATTAGTTAAAGTTTATTAAAAACTATAAAAACATGAGTAGAACTTATTAAATACCCATAAAATTGTGATTTTTATAATTTTCAGGCAATAGTAGAGAGTGGCAAAAAAAAAGTGTTATAATAAACTGTGTTGGTAGTATTTCTCTTGTATGATTACCACCAACCCATGAAAAAAATAACAGTGACATTTGTTGAATGCTTGAGCCATGTGTTTGACTGTTATTCATTTACGTTGCTTTAAAAAACCATGTATTTGAGAAAGTGACAAGAGCCGGAAGCATCATTTATTTGTATTAAGAATTTAGTAGTGTGAGTTACAATTAGCTGGGAATTGAGTGTCATTTTCCACAGAAGTCTCGAATTCCTTGTGTAAACTAATTGCTCGAGAGCATACGATGAATTAACATTTGACTGTTCGTTGAATTTACATTACGTACAAAATATTATTCTTAGGTTTATTTTGAACATCTACAGTTTAGATTCCATATTTTAAGGAAATGTTGTCGACATTTGTTTTAAGTTGTAGCTTTCACGAGATATTTGGAATCTAGAATCCAGATTTTAAGGAAAGGGAAAAATGAAATTTAGTAGTATGAGGTTTTGGTCATGTGTGACTGGATCTCTGAACTTTAAAAGGTAGTATTTTCAACGTATGTTGAATAATTCTTCTTATAATATTTTTGGGTGAGAGTTGATAGAATCAGTCACATAACTAGGTAGTCCATAATTTTTTTTTGAGTTGGAGAAGCTTAGTCCTAACTTTTAAAAAGTGTATATTTCAATGCTTTAACATTTTATAAGTGTACAAGATAGTCCATAATTTTTTCTATTAAAAGTTAGTAATCTATTATGGAACTAGCACATGACTCGTTTTATTTTAAAATTATTTTTATTATTTAGACTTTTTTGTTGAGAAAAAGTAGTAAAATGAAGAGACACCTCCAATACAGCTAGATAAGACACCAACGATATATTAGGATTATCAGTAAAAATTTACTTAGAAGATTATTGCATTAACCTAAACCATGAACAATTCTATCTGAATATATACCTATTCAACTAGCCTAAGTATCAAGAAATCTCTCAAGAGAAGGTTATCTACCAAGTAGGAAAAGTCACCCCATGATCTCTTATCTACCACACAAGTATTTCGCAGGACTTCCTTATGTCTTATCCAACACATTTCTATTCACTTTTTATCCAAAAATTTTGATCTTTAATATTTTTTTATAATTCATGAACACCTTAATAATCAAAATGCACCTTTTTAAAGTCCAGGATCGACCCCCAAATTTCAAGATGTAACTTTTACATTTGAATGAGAATAAATGTTTCCATGTTTCCTCCAATAGAATAAAAATATTTCCTAAAAAATTTCAGAGAATATTTTTGAACTAGTTAGAATAATTTTTTCTCATGAGTGAAAGATTACTTTAATTGAGTGAAAGATTAATTTAGTTTCTGATAGTAATTGCATATATATATATATATATATATACACTGACAATATAAAATAATTTTACATTATCATTGATCAAACACCACCATGTATGATAAATTTATTATTTTAACAAAATTATCTTAAAAGTTATATAAACGATGATTTATGATTTGATAATAGTAAAATTATTTTACATTATCAATACATTACCATTAAACTCATTATTTTTTAAAAAGTGAAATAATAACCAAACCAAAAATTCTATTCTAGAGAACCTCACCCCAAAAGAATGGCATAGTTAGAAACGAAAGATTAACGTACCAAAAGTCACTTTAAAGCCAATATTGTCAACTATTGAACACTGCAAAGAAGTTTCTGTGATCTTCAACAAGCTTTACATATATTAGCTCTAACCCACATGATGAATATGAAAAATCAGGCACTGTTGACATTCTCCAAAAATAAATCTAAAATCTTTAAAGGTCACATAAGAGTGAAAAACAAAAGTACAAAGAGTACTATTCTGAGAGACCAAATTCTCCCATTCCCATGTAGACCAGCAGAATCTGTCTGAATCATGATTTTGAACTTGCAATCTCCAGTTGAAGGATCTTTGTCAGTGACAACAGAAAGACCGGGGAATTTGCATGCACTGTCAATCTGGTCATTCACTTGGAAGTAACTATTGAATGCATAAGAAAGATTACCACGAGCATCTAAACCACCACATGAAGTTTGATATCCAAGACTTGTGCAATCTGCATTTTGACAAGCATAAGACACACTTGGTGCCACTTGATCACTATTGAGGTTTGCTGAGGTTTTCAAAATGCACCACTTTTTGGGTAGATATGCCACCCCAGTAGCAGCTACTAAGCCATTGGCTCTTGATCCTATGTTAAGCATGTACTTGGGTTGTCCATCATAGTAAAACAACCCCCAATGTCTTTCAAAATTACCCGGCTGAATGCTTTTGAAATCTTCATCTATGAGACTAAACAAGTAAGCATCCATAGGACCAGGCCTCATTGGTGTCCCTTTTCCGGCAATGTAGCGCGACATGAAGCCTTGGTTGAAGCGTTGCGCGTATTGAAGGTTTGCGTTTCTGTCTCCATCTGTAGGCCACCCAACTTCTCCCACAATTATAGGCATGTTTCCGAAACCATTCTTCTGCAGTGCCCACACTAGAGTATCATGGTTGGCATCAAAGACATTGTCATAGATCCTTCCGTTGTCATTTATAGGAGACTGAAAGCCATTGAAGAAGGCATAGTCAACAGGAAAATTGGAGTCTGAATAGAGGCTGATGAAAGGATAGATGTTCACGGTAAATGGAGCGTTGTTCTGGCTCAAGAACTTAACAATCTGCACCATGAGATCATGGATGTTTTGCCTGAAGTCTCCATCAGAAGGTACTTGTGTGCTCTGATACACATCGGCGTTTAGGGGAACAGTGACCTTAACCTGATTGCCTAAACCAGCTTTCACAAGAGCTGATTGGATGTTTTGAAGAGCTGGAAGTGTTATGGCTTCAAAGGTTCCATTGTAAGTTGACAAGAAAGGTTCATTTCCCACTGCAACATACCTTGAAAAAATTACAAGAAATAATGTTTGAGAAAATATAGGAATTACAACATTGACATATGAATAGTCATAATTTGACAATTGAGGAAATAAACATTTCTAAATTAGAAGACAGGTTTCCTTGATTCCTCTCCTTCAGAAGGGAAATATTTCAATCTTAACTCCCAATGAAAATCAGATCTAACCACACTCGACCTCTGACAAAATTGCGAAGACATTGCAAGTTTGCAACCATTTAGTTTTACAAAAGCAACAGAGGAGTAAATAACCATATTATGTTTCTCACCAGCTCATACTGATGGAATTTTAAAAACTATGTTCTACTTTTATGTTCTCATTTCATCAACCATAGGCCATGGCTTAATGTTACTACCTCCTTCCCATAGCTTTTGATGTTTAAGGTTATTGCGCACATAGATAAAAAAATATTCAATGGAACTAAAAATTGTTATATTTGGACTAAAATGACCTTATTTAATACCTTGATCTTTGATATTTGCACCACTAGTAGTGGTATTAAATAAGCGTATATTTGAGAAAAAAGCATTAATTAGACTTTGAAACTCTAATACGTCAAATGTTTTGAGGAAAAAATAGAAACTCTTAGGCATCAAATGTTTTGGGGAAAAAATAGAAAGCTAAAACATTAAAAGATATGGGAAGGACCAAAGGAGGTAGTAGTTGACAAGAATTAGCATCATATCCGTATCACTCTTGTGCAACTACAATCAATTCAGCACATAAAAAAAAAACGAAAGAGACATCAAGTGATCCATAAATTTTGATTTCAAATTACACCAAGTCAAAACAAGACTAGTTTCAAGAAATGGAGGAACCTTATTGCTGTGAAGATCATATTAAAAAAGGATGATTGAACACTAACTCCAAGGCTTTAAATATCATGATCTATTCACACAAATATTCATTTATAAACGATGAAGAAACAAGGGGCATGCCATGTTTTGCAGAGATTGACACTAGAAAGCCATTCACGAAGGCAGAGACTAGAAGAAGAAAAAACATTATTCCTTTTACCTTGTTTCCGTATAGAAAATCACTCAAACTTGGTCATATTTGAGGGGATTTGATTTCTAAAACAAATAAATTAGAATTGATTTCTTAATCAAACCAAATCAATTATACTTTTAATGATTATGTGGAGTATTCCACTTCCAGTTACGATGATTTCTTCTAAAATTGTTCTGTACCATTTCTTCTCAAAAGCATTGAAGCAGATACCACAGTCCTTAACAAAACCTCCAAACTCTCGGCTTAACAAAGTCCATCCACAACATGAAATGCAGAAATTGCATGATAGCTGAATCAATCAATCCATGTAATTCATACCCAAAGTTGTGAAAAGCAATGGTTGATTGAACTCAACTTAAATCATATAATAGAAATAAAAGGGTAATTTACCTGATGTCCACTCCCCCAGATGAGACATGTGCTGAAACATTCTTAGAAACCCATTTTTCAGCTGCTTGCATATTGTTAGCCAGTGTGTAAAGCATGTCATTTGGTATACCCACCATCACCTGAATCCCAGACTTCTTAAGAGCATTAAGAATATCAGGGTCAGCATCAAAAAGCTTAACTTTCTGAATACCATTGTCCTTTAGCATTTTCACTATAGTGGATGCTGGCAAAGGGTGTGTTAATTGTGTGCCCCAATTAACACCAATTCCATTCACTAAACCCACCAACAGTGCAGCAAAGAACACAAGAACAAGGCACCCCCTAAGCTTTCCACACACCATCAATTCCATAAAAACTGAACCAAGATAAACACCAATAGAAAAATCAAATCTATGCTCTTTTGTAAGAGTATATCAAATCTGAACCTCAAAGGTGGCTTTTTTATTCCTGGATTTCACAAGTTTGTTTATTTATTCTGCAACAAGGCATGCATGCTCAAAACAGCAGAATCTGAATAATAGTTCAACCACACACTGAGCTGATAGCAGAAGACTACTACTCCACAGTGAAGAAGTTTGGTTAGAACGCAAAGGGTGAATCGGTGACACGAAAGCAAGATCACAAGTATGGAAAGTGCCAAAGAGAGGCCCCCAGATGGAAATTCTCAGAAAGTAACAAACAAAGATGAAGCGGTTAAAAAGCCAAGCAGAAAAGGTAAGAACAGATCGCTTTGGATTGCAGAAACTTTTTTGCTATGTTAAGCGCTTTAGCTTTGCTGCTTGTACAGAAGAGTAAAGAGAGTAGTGAGAGAAAGATGGAGAGAGAAAGTGGCATTATTGAATTATGTATGAGAGAGAAGTATTTTATGGTGGAGAATCTTTTTTCTTTGGGTGAAGTAAGTAGCCAACAGCATGCCCGGCAAAATGGTACACCTCACTTTGTTAAGAAAACTACAGAAAATCCCACGTGGCTACTCACTATAACAAAATTCACATTGACGGTTGAAACTTTAAAGTTGAAACTGTTTTCTTGTAGCTGTAATTAAAGTTCCTATGTGTTGAAAATTGAAATTGTTTTTGGTAGTATAAGACTAATTCTCATACTAGACTTAATATATATTTAAAGTGTTTCGTACTTCTATAATAATAGTATGCTTCATAGAAATTAAATTTTTATTATCTCACACAAATTTAGTATGTAGAATTATAAATTAACTTGCTAATTTGAAAAGAAAATTTAAGTATTGAAGAGAAAAGATAGAAAATTTAACTTGCTAGTTTGAATTCTCTCAGTAATATTTTAATAAAATTAACATTGACTTATAAAAAAAACATAATATTCTTTTCGAATCCAATTGCAAACAAGTCTACGACTTGCTTTTGCTGTGCTCTATTTTGAATTCTGAATTTGGTTTCATTTTGAATGTATGTAATCACAGACTTAGCCAATTAGCAACTTGAGAGTGAGTGAGTTTTATTCGTAGGTAAGCCATTCATGCTCTTGCAAATGTGTTTAGGCTCTATGCTAGTCCACAAAGCTTTGATGTTTCTCCTCTTATATTGATGTTTTGCTTGTTAATGATATTCTCTCTTCCTCAAAAAATATAGATATTTAAGGTTTTTTCACATAAAGTAAATATTCTAACAGAATTAGCATTTATTAAGAGATAATTTTATTAAAAAATTATTATTCTCTCACTTAATTTCAATAAATATATTATTAAATCTTTTAAGAAAACATTATTTATTACAAGATAAAATTAAAATAGATATTTAAATATCTTATTGAAAAGTGAAAACATCAATCAATTTAAAATTATTTTCAAATGTTAAAAAGATAATCATTTTGGAACGGGGGAGTATAAGTAAGTTTGTTGCAGTAAAAAAAATTAAGTCACACTTATTAACACTTATTAAATTATTGATAAGATTTTTCAAAAATTAATAACGAACCAAATTAGATAAAGCATTAAAAAATTGAACCATTTTTAACCGTATAACAAACTAAAGAAATGGTTTGATTTAGTTAAAGCCAGTTATTTTTTTCATTTAGATTCGGGGCGAGGAGAACTTTTTCCTAATTTGATTTAGGTTAATTCAATTTTGTATGTTGAATCCAACTATAAATAAACCTAAGGGAAGGTAATGATGAAGAATTTTTAACCTCAGTTGTTAAGAATTTTCAACATCAGTTATTAATCGATGTTGAAATTATGGCATTAATTTATCAACATTAACATCGATGATTTAAAAATGGATATTATTGTAACAAAAAAAACATTGATTTTTAAGAAAATTAATATTGTTGACAACATGGATTTTCAATAAAAAAAAATGATGTTTGTAAGAATAAAACATTGGTTTTTTAAAAAATTGATATTTTTTACTAACAATATCGGTTTTCTTGAAATCAATGTTGTTTTATGATTTATTTTTAAATATCATATTTATTTTTTTAATTAGCAACCTAAAGTAATTAATTCAGATCACAACTTATCGTTCAAAGTTGTATAAAAACACATAAAATCAGTCATGCACCAAAAGTTATAAACAAAGTATATCAATATATCATGTACCAAGGATAGTTATAAACATTTCTAAACAAAATAACATATTATAAACAAAAATTTACAAATTAATAATATATTAGAGTAGTAATTTATTTTATTTACAAACAAAGCCAGAATAAAACAAAGTTAGAAGTTGCATCTAGGAACTCAAATATAATTTGAGTTTCAGAAAGCAAATTTTGTGTTTGTGCAAAAGTTCTCCATCTATTTCCAATTTTTGCGGTCTTCCTATGATAATTATAAATTATTCTATACTTCATCCCTTACAAGTTTAGATCATTGAATCTTGCAGCTTTCATAAATGAGTACATGGTACTCGGCATATCCTAACACGCAAAAGAAATTCATATTAGATAACTATATGATATCAAAATTTGACATATAGAGAGGAGTGTTTAATTATTTACCACCAAACTGGTGCAAGTCACTTTGTACTTGGTGAGTAGGACTTTAAAAGTAACTAATTGTAGTCGGTGAGTTAGACTTTAAAAGTAACTAAGTTAGGAACTTGGTGGTACAACATGTTAACATCGGTTTTTTAACAAACCAACGTTAACTCAATTATGATAATATTGATTTTTTGAAAAATCGATGTTAATAAAATCAAGTTATTTATGATTGTGTTATTACGTTTTTGTTAACATTGATTTTATCAAAAATTGATGTTAAGATAATGATATTAAATCTATATTTTGTAGTAGTATTTTATTTTATTTTATTTCTAATTTCTTGCTCAATTCAATTCAAAAGTGCAAAAGCATTTTGTCTTAATAGTCATGAACTGATTCGTTACAAATTTTATTTTAGAATATAATAAACAATCTATGTGATCGTTACTAAGGGTAGGTAAACGGACCCAAGTTCATGGACGGACCCATGGGATCTGCGGTCCGCGCGGGTTATGGACCAATTTTTTTAAACGGTCCATGATTATGTCATATTTTTGGGCCTGCCCTGCTTAACCCGCGGACTATGCGGGTTTAACCCGCGGGGTCCGCGGGTTGCCCGCAACCTGTATTAGATTTGATTTGTGTGACCCTGACCCAATTATATTAGATTTAATTTTCTCTTTTTTACTTCTTTTTCTTTTAAAATAATAGATAAAGAAATATATATTAGATAAAAATAAAATATTTAAATTAAAAGATGATAAAGATAAAAAAGATAAGATAAGAAAAATAAAATATTAATATAAATAAAGATAAGTGATAAATAATAAAAATCTTCCTTTTTGATATTTTTTCGATCTTTTTCTCTTTTAATCTATCATTTTCATATATGCAAATCATAAATAATAAAAATATCAATTCTTATCATTTAACCCAAAAATAATTGTTAAATAAATATTTTTAAAGATATTTCAATATATTTTTATTATAAAAAAGATAAGTGATAAAAAATCTTCCTTTTTAATATTTTTTCAATCTTTTTCTCTTTTAATCTATCCTTTTCATATCTCCACGTCATAAATAATAAAAATATCAATTCTTATCATTTAAGCAAAAAATAATTGTTAAATAAATAATTTTAAATATATTTCAATGTATTTTTATTATAAAAAATAGCTCATATCATAGTTAGTAGTTATCAGTTCTCCACCACGTAGTCACGCACACTCGCATGTCATACGACTCTTTCATTTACAAAGAGACAAAACACAACTAACACTCACGCAGTCACGCGACATACCACAGCGGCACAGCCTTGGCCCACCACTGCGCCACCACGCAAAGTACATCTCTTATTTCTCTAGAATTTGTTTTTATTCTATTTTTGTTGAGGTTGATTCATTGTTTTTAAACTCTTAAATTCTATGCCTCTTTTCTCAATTCTGTCGCACAGATAATTTTGATAAGGGAATGAACCACGAAACTCTTGATCTGCAAGTTATAAACATGATGAATTGAGTTTTTGTATGATTTATTTATTTTATTGATGTAATTGACTAATTATTGAGATTTTATTTACATTTGTATTGAACTTAATTTAATTATATTGTATTTTTATTAAAATTGAAATTCTTTTAAAGCTAGACCCGTGGACCGGCCCATTTGACCCGCGGGGGCGGGGGCGGGGGCGGATCAATTTATTTGATTCATGTAAGAAGCGGGGACGGATTGACCCGGTCCACTGTCAATGCGAACTTATGCGAACGGGCCTTACGTAGGACAGGCCGGCCCGCTTACCCACCCCTAATCGTTACCAGAGAATTAGTACTTTTTTTCATTGGATCGATTTCGAATGCCAATTTATCAAAGCTGCCCGCTTAATTAACTAATTTCTTACTGAATGAGCACTTCCTCATCAACAAAACTCTCATATTAAATTCACTTTCTTATGAAATATGTTTTTATTCCTTATCAATGTTCTTTCCTTTTTGTTTTATCAATGGGTTGTTGTGGTGAAATAAGCAACTTTACTAAGCATAGCAGAGAGACAAAAGACAAACGAAGGATCACGAAGCTGGATGACATACTACTATACTAGTGACATACTTTCCATATTTTATCGTAATAGTTAGACATACCATGCGCATGTAATAATAATCTTAACGTTTAAGGCTTTAAGGAATTTGTCTCCCTCCTCGTTGTCGAAGGCTTCGCTGTCCTACTGACATGTTCCGCTTATCCAAACAAAAAAGTGTCTTGCCCTTGAGCTAATCCAAATTCCAAAACAACCTCATTGGGTGGTTTTTCCAACACAGTTATATGCTATATTTTGCTTTCTCTTGAAGTATTGGTATATGCCAATTCATTCCGTCTCAGTTTCGTCTTTATGTTATTTTACATAAATAAAAAAATTAAATAAAATAATAATAATTTTAGAAAATTAATTTTATTATTATTTTTTTCATGTAATTAATATCATAAGAGACATAAATTAAAATTTAATTAATATTATTAAAAAATAAAATAATAATTATTTGAAAATAAAAATTTTCTTTAGCGATTATTATGAGAGGGAGTGAGTACTGACTATTAAGATTTAAAGATAATGATTATGATTCAAATCTCAACTTGATCACTTTACTATTTTCTTAATCTTCCTTTTTCAAAAAAGATGTGACTCGCTTTATTTTTCTAAAGGAAATTATTGTCGGGCTCTGGAAGTTAGTCCCGTGATCAAGATCTTTACAGTCAAGGATATGCTTGGTGTAAGAAAATAACAGAAAAGAAAGAATAGAAGAAAAAAATGTGAGAGGATTTTTAAATTGTTTAATGGAAAATCAAAGTTCAGATTTTGTATGTTATTTAATTGTGTAAAAATAAATAACAGAACATATATAAAATATAAAATAAGATAAATATTATATTATATCTAATAATAAAATATAATAAATTTATTATTTTTTATAATAATTATCTTAAAAATCATATTAATAATATTTTTTTTAATATCATAAAACTATTTTAGTATCTTACACAGTTAATCCATACCTATTAAACTCATCAAATAATATAAATATCTCCAATAAAAAAATGTGAAAAATTAAGAACAATTTTATCTTTATGCTAACATGAAACAGCTAGGGACTTTTACTTTCAATTTTATTTTTTTCTTTCACTTTTTAATTATAAAATTGTTACTTTATTTTTATTATATTGTCTGTTTTTAAAGATTTGTAAAAAAAGAACATCAAAATAACTTTTTTCGTTTTGTAACAAATCTTTGAATACATAAAACAGAGTGAAAATAAGATCGAAGAAAATTTTAAATTAAAAATAAAAACAAAAAATAAAATTACAAGTAAACTCTTCTTATCTTTCCTTCCATCTCTCCTTATCATCCTAGATTATTTCACATAAATTAAGAAAAACTAATAAAAAATAAAAAAAAAACAAATTCTATAAAATTAATCCTATTATTATTAAATTATTTTTGTTTCTTATATATTAATATTACAAGAAATATAAATAGAAAAAAATAATTAATATTACATCTAAAAACTAAAATAATAATTATTTTAAGATAATTTTTTTCTTACACAATAAATATTATGAAACGGAAGAAGTATTGTTCATGAGCACTAAATCCATTTTAAAGCTTGTACACAACCCTAACATCCAACTTGGTAGATCCATTAATTTTAAATAATTTTGGTCCCCCGGTTCCATTTATTAACCCACCAAAAGCATTATCTATACCTAGAAATAGTTCCCACTTTCCAGCAACCTCGCCAACGATGGTAAAGAGCACAACAGTACTACATGCCTTATTAAGACACAAATAATGAATTGTGTGGCCTACTTGTTCAACCCATTGAATTAGCTAGTGAACTGAAACTGTTGGATGTTGTTAATTGATTAAATTCTTTTTCCTTAAGCATATCAATCAATGAATGTAGTAGTAGTAGTTTATTACTCCCACCATCGCATTATAATTATCATTCTAAATTAATTTATACAGATAAAAAACTAATAAATAGAAAAATAGAATAATAATTTACAAAATTATTTTATCAATAATAATTTATTTTTTATTTTTGTAGCATATATCATTAATATTTGAAAGAATATAACTTGAAAAAAAAATTAATGTTACTAAATGTCAATTGTTTTAAAAAAAAAATTCTTCTAATACGATAATTATTGTGGGACCGATAATTATTATGGCACGTAGGGAGTAGTATTTTTTATGGAAACAGAAAATTTTTTAATGAAAAAACATACCAGTACAATAATTCTCGTTAATTGAAGCCATTAATAGATCACAGTTAATTTTGCTCTATTTTTTCAAGGTAACGTGTTTCATGATATGAATTTTAATTTTAACTTTCTTCTTTTTTTTAAACCCGAAATATTTTCAATCGAACATCAAATACTAACCTATAAAAAATATAAAGTAATTTATTTTTAGTTTATAATGGTGACACCAATATTTAAATTTAGGGCCTTGTCCATACTAACCAAATTTCTTCACCCGGCCCATCCCAAAGATAGCTACTGATATTCATTTAAAAAATTGATATTTTTAACATATATTTTTTTGGATAATTACTCCGTCCTTGAATTTGTAAGATAATAATAGATGATTTTTTTACTCAATTGCACATTCTCTCTCCAGTAAATGCTCAATGTACACTAGTTTGGAAAAATATTTCCAAACTACACCTGTTTTGGCTCATTCACAGAAGTTGGGTTCTCACACCCCGACTTCCGTTCTTTCTTTTTTTTTTAATAAAAAAGTTTTTATATTATTAAAATTAAATATTATATTATATAAAATTATTTTTAAATAATTTGAAAATTAGTTATTTATTAAATTAATTTATGTAATATTATTTTATAATTTAATTTTGTTATTAAGAAAATGATATTATTAAATTTAAATATTTTTGTTATATTATTTAAATTATTTAAGATATTTTTTGGTGAATATATATTTTAAAATCTAAATTTTGTATAATAATATATTTATTTTAGTAAATATTTATTTTGTATAATAATCTGAATTTTAAAATTTTTAATTTAACTATTTTACTAAATATAATTAGTTTGTTTATGTTTTTAGATTTAATTAAAAATAATAAAACTAAAGCTTTTAACAATTTATTTATATAAGAACATTATACTACGTCATCAATAAAATATTTAAACAATGACATTTGTCTAAGGAAAAACTAAGATGAGGATACATTAGGACAATTATTTCTGCTATGACCATGTTGTTGACAAAGTCCACATTTTTTTCTACTTGCTCGTTCATTTTCGTCTTCGTCCATCTCAGTAGGAATGCGAGTTGAAACTGGACGACCCTTTACAATCCTCTTTCTCCTTGGATCAGGACCCTACTGATCTCCTTCATATTCTTGCCACATTGATTCGTGTGGCAATAAACCAAAGGAGTTGTCGTAGATGTGCAAAATGTGTTGTAAAGTGAATATCATCGGCACATAGGTCATGGGATCAACATTGACAGATTTACAGGCAGCCATGACGTGAGAACACGGTAAATGTTTAGCCTGAAATTCACCACAATCACACTTTTGGGATTGTAACATTACTCTAAACCTTCCAGGTGGTCTGGGTGTTTCAAGTGGGGATTGAGTCTCGGTTATAATAAAAGTGTGATTGTGTCTATCGAATTCATTTACAATGTGTGTATTAGATTCTTGTTGACCACTATTGATTGCATCGAAGACGACTTCAGAATACTGTGAGCCGGAGTTGATCATTGCCTGAGTTTTTGACCTCTATTAGCAAAGAGTTGTGCGGTCTTGAAATAGGTCTCCTCAACCAATGATGACACCGACAAATGTCTTGTGTTTTTGAACATGGAATTAACAGACTCCGACAAATTGGTAGTCATATGTCCCCAACGTTTCCCCTTATCAAAGCATTGTACCCATTTTTGTTTGGGTAATTGATCAAGCCATTCAGCTGCACTTGGCTTATTCGCACGAATATCCCCAAGATGTCGCCAGTGCATCTTCTCCGTGTATGCGTACCCTGTAAATATTTAATCAATGTATTATGTTATAAAATTTGATTGAAAGAAAATTATAACAAATAAATAAAATAGATTCTCACCAGCCAACATAAGTGGTTTCTTTAAATGTTTGCAGTTTGAGTTACCACGAAGAAAGTTTTGTGCAATGTGGCGCAGGCAAAAGAAATGGGATGTGTCCTGGACCCATAAGTTACTTGGGTTGTTGTAGGCACTTATAATTGAGGGGTGTCGGTCTGAAATAAGAGAAATGTTAATTTGCGGAGTAACATGTCTTCTCAAATTCTTTAGAAAAAACCCCCAAGCTGAAGTTGTCTCCCCTTCTACAATGGCATAGGCAATCGGGAAGATATGGTTAGCTCCATCTTGTGCGGTAGCTATCAACAGTGTGCCAGTATACTTTCCGTAAAGCCATGTACCATCTACTTGTACAATGGGTTTGCAATATGCAAAACCATTAATGCATGGACCAAATGACCAAAAGACACGTTTAAACAATCTTTTGCCCGGTACTATTTCTCCCCCCTCATACAAGGATTCTGTTTGAGCAGCGACCACAGTCCCGGGAACACAAGATTGCAAAGCTCCGAAAAGTTTTGGCAGTTTGACATATGATTCTTCCCAGTTTCCATGAATCATCTCCAATGCTTTTTGCTTTGCTAACCATGTCTTCTTGTAGGATGGGGTATAATTCATGAACGTTTTGATCTCTACAATCAATGTCTTGATGGAGACAGTTGGGTTTGTTTTGACAATTGGTTGGATGATCTGTGCTATGACGTGTTTGTCGAGTTGGCGATGATCTTGTCTAAGCATCGGCACGAGACAAGTGTGATGACCTCTGATACTCTTGATAATCCATTTGTTATGCCTCTTTGAATTGCATGCGCCCAAGCTCCATGTACAACCATTTTCATGTAACTTGCAGACGAAGTGTAGCCTTCTTTGGTCAGAGTAAATTGTTCTGCAATCAAAATGATTTCTGATGTTGTATTCTTTGATTGCTCGAATACATTGTGATTTGTCATCGAAGGTCATGCCAACCTCGAGTACACCGACTGGTGGTTGTACATTGTGTTGCTGATGAACAAAATGGGGTCGATCAATATAGTGTGGTAGGTGGTCAAAGTTCAAGTCTACTGGACACCTAGGTTGCTGATATTGCAACGGAGGTGACGGAGGTGTCGTTGGTCTGCCAACACCCTCGTCATCGGTTTGGTCATCACTTTGGTCATCGCTTTGCTGATTGATGTGATCAAAGAACTGTTGATCCTCATCCTCAGTAAAATCATCCATGTTTTCATGATGAAATCGTATAATGAGATCTTCGTTAGCAATGGGATGTTCATCTCGGTTTGATGTTTGCGTGGTGTGAGAGTTACAAATCGAGTGGCGTAAAGGGGGATGAAGGATGGTGTGTGATATGTTGTTGTCAAATGGTGATATTATATATAGGCTGAGAAAGTTTAGTACCAGAGTTAGATTGTAATGTTAGGTGGGAGAGTTAGATTGGAAGGTTAGGTTGGGAGAGTTAGTTACGAGGGTTAGATGGGAGGGTTAGGTGGGAGTGTTAGATTGGAAGGTTAGATGGGAGTGTTAGATTGGAAGGTTAGGTGGGAGAGTTAGTTACGAGGGTTAGATGGGAGGGTTAGGTGAGAGTGTTAGATTGGAAGGTTAGGTAAGATAGTTAGATCAGAAGGTTAGATGGGAGGGTTAGGCAGCAAAGTTAGTTACGACGATTAGGTAAGAGAGTTAGGTAGGACATTAAGTGCATGTGAGTAATTTAGTGTACACATGTGAGTGAACAGTATGCAACCTCACACATTAATATACATGACAGACTGTTCGTTTAATCATGATTGTTGACCGCAGTGTTCTGTATCGCATGCCAAGGTCACATGGATTGTTCAGAAACATGTTAATGGGATAAACATACGCATGTGAGTGAACAGTGTGCAACACCAAACTTCAAAGCATCTCTGAAATGATGCATATGTAGACTATTATTACTGAAGTAAATTAAAAATAACAACTTCAAAGCATGCAACAACTACAACTAGATAATAAAAACGGAGAAAAACTTCAATGCAATACAACAACAAAATATGTTAAATTATTCATTCTAATTTCATGGTATTCTCCAGCTTCTACTCCATGTCGGCCCAACTTAGGTCATTAACTTGAGTAGGTGATAATGAATTATGAACATCAACTTTAAGTTCCATACATATTACACTTCTCATATTGAGAAATGTATGAAACATGCATGAGACACCTTCTTCGTCAATAATTTGAATTGCCCTATATTGAACTTCACCATTTAATTGATATACAGGACAATGATACCAAAGGGTATTAATTATAGGCATAACACCATTATCTGTAATTGATGACTGTATTGTAGTGATTATATTTGGTAGCGTCATTGTTGGATTCAAGAGTAACGACTTTGTGTTGTCACCTCTGAAAATTGCATTTGCACTTGAACTTTGAATGATTTCACCATTGATATAAACGTACACACAAATAGGCTCTGACCTCATTGCTAGCCCTCTATGTTTTCTCTCACAATTTGATTAGACACAACAGTGCAAAGTATTAGGTGACATGGTAGGTTTATATATGCAATCTATCACGGGTCCATGGTTCACGTGAATTAGAATCTCGATGCATCACAGTACCACAGTCGTGTTAATGTGCTTTGGAATCTCGAGGCCTTACAACGAGACAAAATATAAATGTGGTTTGGAATCTCGAGGCATTAATATTACATTAAGTGTAATGTTGAGGCCATGCGAAATGTTGAGAACAAAGCTAATGCGGTTATCGTACGCATGTGGGTGAATAGTGTGCACGAAAATGTCATTGGTTCACGTGCATTAGAATCTCGATGCGTGACAGTACCACAGTTGATGTTAATGTGCTTTGGAATCTCGAGGCCTTGCAACGAGACAATTTATAAATGTGCTTTGGATTCTCGAGACATTTACAATTACCTTATCGTACGCATGTGGGTGAATAGTGTGCACGAAAATGTCATTGATTCACGTGCATTAGAATCTCGATGCGTGACAGTACCACAACTGATGTTAATGTGCTTTGGAATCTCGAGGCCTTGCAACGAGACAATTTATAAATGTGCTTTGGATTCTCGAGACATTTACAATTACCTTAACGTACGCATACGGGTGAACAGTGTGCACGAAATTTTAGTGATTCACGTGAATTAGAATCTCGATGCACCACAGTACCATAGTCATGTTAACGTGCTTGGGAATCTCGAGGCCTTGCAACGAGACAAATTATAAATGTGCTTTGGAATCTCGAGGCATTACAGTTATCTTAAGTGTATTTGTGCTTGCAAAACCGAACATAGTGTAAATAATAAATAGATGAGAGGTGCATGTCAATACCAGATGTGCATCACCCAACTTCAAATTTTATATCATTTGTATTCGGTTTACCATTTGACATCATTCTCATGGATGATAAACCTCTATTGCGTCATCAACATGTTCATCGTTCACGTACTACGATTAATGAGTTAATCACTTCCTATTACCATACAATACCTGAACCAGAACCACAAATTATACCATTATTATCGTCTACCGGGTTCCAACATATTGCCTTAATTAAACAGTGTAAAATTGATCCTGCATTGATCACTGCAATGGTTGAACGATGGAGGCCTGAAACACATACCTTTCACCTGCCATGGGGAGAGTGCACCATCACACTCGAAGATGTTGCACTTCATCTAGGCATTAGAGTCGATGGTCGTGTTGTGACTGGACCTAGCTTCTTACATTGGGATGAGTTATGCCACGAGTTACTAGGGGAACCGCAATGAGGCTAACATGGTTGCTAAACATGTTGCGCGCACCATTGCCTGAAGAACCAACAACGCACCAACTACAATGCAGGTGTAGAGCTTACATAATGTACATGATTGACGGTGCTTTAATTCCTGATAAATCTGGAAATAGAGTTCATTTAATGTATTTGAACCTATTACGTGATTTGAACAACACAAAAAAATATATTTGGGGTTCGGCTTGCTTAGCAAACCTGTATAGAGAACTATGTCGAGCATCATTGGAGGTTGGTAAATCTATGGGTGGTTGTGTCATACTATTGCAGTCATGGGCTTGGTACCACATGCCTTTTATTGCACCAAGAGTCCCACGACCGGAAACAACTTTTCCACTGGCTAAAAGGTTATTTACATATAGCGAAATGTAAATTTTTTTATTTCAATGACGTGTATTATAACATTACAATGAATACTGATTATGTATGTTTTACATTTTAGATGGAGTGGTGGTAGATTAGAATATAGGGCCACACCGCATGGTGACTTAGTCGGATATAGGTCTCGTATAGATCATATGGAGAGCCATGAGGTATGATACTATCATGATCTGCACCTTAAATATAAACATACATACTAACATGTTGCCTTGTTGGCATATATTTCAGTTTTCTTGGATCCCATATAGAGGATTTGAAGAACACCTACCCAGACGTGCATATAGAGACATGGAGATTTGGTCTGCATGTACTGCAATTATTTGTTTCTCGATTGTCGAATGGCATCAAACAAATAGAGTGAAGCTACAGTTTGGACTACAACAAGATATCCCTGTTGATCCCATGAATCTTGATTTACTTCACCAAATTGACATGTGAGGCAATCATTACACTGATTGGATGGAATATCATGCGGAGTGGATTAATATCTGGAAAAACAAACACAATGATATTTTAGCTGGGCAATGGGTTGAAGGAATAGTGACACATACACCAGCGTACATGGAATGGTATAGAAAAAACACTACTTTGTTCTTGTTTGTTGAACAACAACTACATGATCCACGCACAACAATTACACAAAATGTTGCAAGGTCAGGTGTTGAACAAACACATTTTGAAATTCCACATCCTCAGTCAATGTATTCTACTCCTTCACCTGTTCAT
This sequence comes from Glycine max, assembly GCF_000004515.6. Classification (NCBI taxonomy): domain Eukaryota; kingdom Viridiplantae; phylum Streptophyta; class Magnoliopsida; order Fabales; family Fabaceae; genus Glycine; species Glycine max. The sequence goes on from NC_038250.2 coordinate 18,414,826, forward strand.
CAAACTTTTGGCCACACTGGCGAGTCAGTCACCGCAACCACCCATGAATGGATGACCGATTTATTTGGCGTCGATTTCAATACACCAAATTCAGCGGCATCATATTTAGCTACTTTACAACAGTTCAATGCACCACATTCGTTTGGAGAACAAGGTCAAAGTTCTTCAGCTGCAACAACCAACATTGAAAATACTAACATAGAACAACAGCATGATCATGACGTGGAAGAACCAGTCATACTGGAAAGAAGAAATCCTCGACGTAATCGGCGTCCACCACCTTGTGGGACTGATCATCGTCTTGGTCATTGAAGTATAAAATGTTGTGATAATGGGATCAAATATGTGTAAGTACCCCTGTAACGGCATCATCAAATATGATTTGGACCCTTGCAACTATGCTTAAGAGCCCATGTTCTGCATTTTTTTAAAATTATGTCCAACACATTAATGATGTTTGTGACTCATTTTTTCTATAGTTTGAACGTCAGAGAATCCAAAAAAAATTATTTAGTGCACCAGTTCCATCGACTAACACCTCAAAATACAAGTACAAAATCAAAAAAACTATGATTTGGACCCTTGCAACTATGCTTAAGAGCCCATGTTCTGCATTTTTTTAAAATTATGTCCAACACATTAATGATGTTTGTGACTTATTTTTTCTATAGTTTGAACGTTAGAGAATCCAAAAAAAATTATTTAGTGCACCAGTTCCATCGACTAGCACCTCAAAATACAAGTACAAAATAAAAAAAACTATGATTTGGACCCTTGCAACTATGCTTAAGAGCCCATGTTCTGCATTTTTTTTTTAAAATTATGTCCAACACATTAATGATGTTTGTGACTCATTTTTTCTATAGTTTGAACGTCAAAGAATCCAAAAACAATTATTTCGTGCACCAGTTTCATCGACTAGCACCTCAAAATACAAGTACAAAATCAAAAAAACTATGATTTGGACCCTTGCAACTATGCTTAAGAGCCCATGTTCTGCATTTCTTTAAAATTATGTACAACACATTAATGATGTGTGTGCCTCATTTTTTCTATAGTTTGAACGTCAGAGAATCCAAAAAAAATTATTTCGTGCACCAGTTCCATCGACTAACACCTCAAAATACAAGTACAAAATCAAAAAAACTATGATTTGAACACTTTTTCCATGGTAATAACGTCAAAAACTTCAAAAAAAAAATATTCGTGACACACTGCAATTTTCACAAATCAATTTTTTTTTACTCTGAAATTATAATGGACTTCTGCTGCATCAATTATCAGGGATAAATCACAGTCGAAATTGACAACACTCGACAATTTCTATAGGTCTCTAAAAAAATAAATATCTCACCAGTAAAACTGACATGACATGCACTACTCAATTTTTTTTCACTCTGCTAATTATAATGGACTTATACTTCATCAATTACCAGAGATAAATCACAGTTAAAATTGACAACACTCAGCAATTTACACACGTCTCTAAAAAAATAAATCTCGCACTAGTAAAACAGACATGACATGGACAACTCAATTTTTTTCACTCTGATAATTATAATGGACTTCTGCTCCATTAATTACCAGGGATAAATCACAGTTGAAATTGACAACACTCGGCAATTTTCACACATCTCTAAAAAAATTAATGTCGCACCAATAAAACTGGCATGACGTGGACAACTCAATTTTTTTTCACTCAGTTGTTGTTTTCACTCAGCAATTTGCATATTATGGACCCTTGTAAATATGCTTAAATGTTCATTTACCCGTTCATCTAAATGCACAGTTAACTAGTGACTCACTCAATTATAACCAAATTCTATAAATACCACTACAGTTAAAGACATTCGTAACAATTTCAAATTTTCATCTCAATCCCTACCACAATGTGTCACCTAACTGCATATGTTTGTGTTTACTACGACGGCCAAATTTGCAATACTAATGAGGGCACCACCTTCATTAGTAACAACACAAAAACTTTCATGGTCGACAAGGTTATAACCTTTACACAATTGCTTGAACTTGTTCACCAAAAACTAAACATTGACCCAGAACAACATATCCAACATCTCCATTTTCGGTGCCCTATATTTGAGTCAGGACAACGTTATATGTACACATCTTTTATTCTGCGAGATGATGCTGGTGTTCGACAAATGTTCAACATTTTTGACAACAATCCATCACTACCATTTGTGGAGTTATTTGCCATAATCTGTCACAATAATGACCCACCAGGCAACCAACATGGCTTAACCTCTAATCTTGAGGACTTAGGTGAATACGAGACTTGTTGGCTCAAAAACCATGATAGTGATACGGATTCCTCTTCCGGGCCCGAAGGAAGTAACCTGTCTCCATCCCACGAACCTATATTCAAACGGGATTGGTAATCTACGGATCATTCATGTCTAAGTTATTTCTTCTTTGAGATTTTCATGTAATGTCTTATGTCTGTCTTCAGTTATCACTTTACGTATTGAAATAATTTTTCCTTTAAATTTAAATTAGCAATTTTCAGTTTACCCACTTTTACTGCAGTAGTTGACATGGTAACATAACTGTCAAAATTCACAATACTTTGTCATTTACACTACACTGTTTTTAAAAATTCAATGTCTCATCGACAAAACTGACATGAAATGGACAACTCATAATCTCTTTATTCACTCTGAAAATAACTATGGACGTTTGCTGCTTTAATTACAAGGGAAAAATCACAATCCAAATTGACAATACTCTGCAATTTGCATACGTCTCTAAAAATTAAATGTCTCACCTGCAAAACTGTCATGAAATGGACAACTCATAATCTCTTTATTCACTCTGAAAATAACTATGGACATTTGCTGCTTTAATTACAAGGGAAAAATCACAATCCAAATTGACAATACTCTGCAATTTGCAAACGTCTCTAAAAATTAAATGTCTCACCTGCAAAACTGTCATGAAATGGACAGCCCATCATCTCTTTATTCACTCTGAAATTCATCATGAACGTCTGTTGCTTTAATTACATGGGAAAAATCATAGTCCAAATTAACAACACTCTGCATTATGAGCTGTCCATTTCATGTCAGTTTTACAGGTGATACATTTAATTTTTAGAGACGTGTGCAAAACTAACATGAGATGGACAACTCATAATCTCTTTGTTCACTCTGAAATTATAATGGACGTCTGCTACATCACTTACTAGGGAAAAAGAAACATTGGATTCCAATACACATCAACGTGGCAGAATACCATACAACTATAAATAACACAACACAGACACAATACAAACACACAATCTCACACCACATAATTTCACAAACCAAATTCAATCTTATTACTATGTCATTTTTGGGAGAAACAAGCAGTCAGACCATTACTAACTCCAGATTAGCTTTCATTTTTCCAAATGGATCAATCAGTTACAACCAAACTGGTGTTTATTTTCAAAGTCTCATTCCAACACCAATGCGAGTTCCTAACAACTGTTCTTTTGATACACTCAAGCGTAGAATGCACAACACCCTTCAACTAACCAACGATCAATTACTGGATGAAATCTACTACCGACAGCCATTCATAGATGCAGGTCAACAATATTTTTTTCAATCTTTACAATTGAAAAATGATGATGATGTTTACACAATGTTAATGTGCAATGACCAATACTCGTGTGTTGGCCCTATAGAATTATTATGTACCATTATTAGAACACCGGATGCTATACTCAACCTGCTTCAATCAACCATTACTCCTACTCATGATGCAATTATGTATTACAACGGGAAGTGGAACATACCACGTCAAGGTGAGTTTTTGGGTTACTCCTTTACTGGAACTAATCCAATAAGATTTGGCATTCCTTCGGGATGTGGCATGGAGAAACTCAAGGATTTAATCAAACAAGTTGCACCTACAGGGGTTCCCCCTAATGGAATTCACGGATCACAATTGGTTAGACGATTATTCTTTCGACAACCAGCTCATTCTAAGTATTCCGAAAATTTGATTGAATATGACATAACAGAATTGAAAAATGATGAAGACGTGCTAAAAGTGTTAGCACAATCCAACTATTGGAAACGATTCTGCACAATAGAAATTTTGGCTATTTTTAGCAAACCAGTAATATAAATAGAAGAAGACATGTATTCTGCACAACATATTTCATATCCTCATTAGTTTTGTTATGTTTGCATTGTAAGTGTAATTTTTAATATGTTTCATTATTGTCGAGTATCATTTCAGTTACTGTAATTTGAGTATTTTGTTTATGACTGATTTGTCATATATTTTTTTGCGGTGTTTTTCTTCCTGTATTTTAATACTACTAACTAATTTTATTATTTTTTAATTACAAGAACATACAAAAATTAACAAAACATAAATTTAACTACACAATTACATATAACATAAATAAAAAATTATACTCTAATTTTATCCAATTTTTATATTTTTCTTTATATGTATATTTCTCTTTACAAAAAATTATAAAATAATATTACATAAATTAATTTAATAAATAAATAATTTTCAAATCAATTAAAAATAATTTTATATAATATAATTAAATTAAAAATTTTAAAATTCATATTATTATACAAAATAAATATTTACTAAAATAAATATATTATTATACAAAATTCAAATTTTAAAACATATATTCACCAAAAAATATCTTAAATAATTTAAATAATATAACAAAAACACTTAAATTTAATAATATCATTTTCTTAATAACAAAATTAAATTATAAATTAATATTACATAAATTAATTTAATAAATAACTAATTTTCAAATTATTTAAAAATAATTTTATATAATATAATATTTAATTTTAATAATATAAAAACTTTTTTATAAAAAAAAAAGGAAGAACGGAAGTCGGGGTGTGAGAACCCGACTTCCGTGAATGAGCCAAAACAGGTGTAGTTTGGGAATATTTTTCCAAACTAGTGTACATTGAGCATTTACTGGAGAGAGAAGGTGCAATTGAGTAAAAAAACCTGGGAATAGGCCAGGCCGGTCTACAAGGGCTTACGACCTAACCTATATAAAGTTTGACCTGAACTGACCTATTTAATTAAAAGATTAGGTTAAGACTTTTTTAAAAGCCTATTAAATTAAATAGACCAGACTTAGGCTTATTAAAAAGCCTTATAAGCCTGATATATATATATATATATATATATATATATACTTATATTAGTTTTTAGATACAATTAATTTTTTTTTAAAATTATCAGACTTTGACTACACATTACTGCTCCATAACTTCTATTCCTATAATCAAGGACTTTAATTACAATTTAGGTATGAGTCATGTGTCCTTTTATATTCCTCATTATTTTGATTGACTTTCATTTTTCTTTAACTTTCCTATTACGTTCCTACTCCATAAAATATTAAATATTTATTGTGAAGAAGGCTTTTAAAAAGGCTATCAGACCAGACCAGACTTTTAAAAAGGTTAGGCCGAGCCAAAATAGAAGCCTTTAATAGGCTATATAGGCCAGACTCAGGCCGAGCCAAAATAGATCTCAAAGATTCATCGTAGGCTAGGTTCAGGCCTTTCAAAACCTGATCTGGCCTATTCCCACCCCCTAGATAGTAATAAATTAGTTTTTAAAAGATGGAAATTTTGAGCTTAGGTCTTTAATGTGTAAAAAGTGCAAATAATTGGTCTTAGTGTTAAATTTGTGAGAATATTTTGTTATTAAATTATAATGTTTAAGGATTGATGTTGAGTTTGACTGCATGTAAGTCATATTGAATCGTACCAAACAATTATATCCCAAAGGTTTTGATATTAACAAAATATAAATTTTATGTACTAACATTTCATGCTTAAGTTATAAATTATGTTATCTCTATGAGATAAAGCAAAAAAACATGAACAGAAAGGTTCTGTATGATAGATAAAATATCAGTTACTGCACAATACTGCTTTTGCATCCACTTTCACTTGTCTCACAATGAAAAAACAATGAACAATTACTCTATCCTTAAGAACTGAAAACAATTACAAGAAAGTAATGTTCATAGACTCAATAAGAAACTCAGTGTTATAGCACATAAAAAGGAAGATTTAAGTTGTTTTGTCTTGACATTTTTAATTCCTTTTGTCTTATGTCGTGAATGTTTCTTTCGATTGGTATGCTGAAAATTAGCTCTGAGCATTATGCAACATTGGAAAATTGTATTTCTCTAAAGATATGTTATAGAAAGTATTAGTGGTCTCCACTCTCTCTACATTGTAGTGACCTCATGTCAAGCGCCAAAACTATTAGACAACAGTTAGTTGGGATCTCTCAACAGATGAAAGCTCTAAAGTCTATATAAAGCTTGAAGATGCTCGTATTAAGGTGGCCGAAAAAACAAAAGAATATTTTGAGACAAAACAAACAAGTATTGTAACGTTGTCAGTCCACTGGACGAAGGGAACTTGAGAAAATTGAGTTAATCTTACCTTTGTTAAGTTGGCGAGTTTCATTGTATTCAAGCTTATTGTGTAAACACCTATTGAGTGATTAGAATACATTTTCTATCAAATATATATTATTTGTGAAAGACAAGAGTGACTTAGAGACAAATAATATTTGGATCTTAATCTCAAGGGGAGATTAAGTATAGTGCTAGAAGTGGCCTAGAGAGTACTCATTGTAGTCAAAATTGACATAGAGGATACTTGGTTGTAATCAAATATTTGATTAATGAAACCCTTCAAGGTTTGAAGGAAAATTGAACATAGCCCAAGAATTAGAGTGAACCAGTACAAAATCTTTGTGTTTTCATTACTGCATCTATATAACTAGTTATTTTCTTTAAATCACTTCCACATTATCATATTAAGGTTTTGTGAATTAGTTTTCTAAACACAAAGTTATTTTGAACCCATTGGATGAAACCCTCTGCCCATCGATATTTGTCTGAGAAAAGTTTTCACACACACATATTTAAGAGAAGATAAACTTTAAACATAATTTTTTAAAAAAAAATGTTTTTAAAAAATACTTTTTAATAAGTAAATATTACTTATTATAAAAAGAAAAAAATAGTTTAGACAAACATATTAATAAAAAAAACACTTTTGAAAAATAAAATTAAACAAAATACACATTTGTTAATTTTTTAATAAAATTATCTTAAAAATTATATCAATTAGAAAATGCCATTTAAAATTAATTGAGTATTAATTGAGAATAAAAATTAGTTTACATTATCATTCCTTAACCATTGATCTTTTCATTAAATTTAAAATTTCTGCCTTTTTTTAGCTACCAAACAAACACCGGCAGCTGATTATTTTCATATTTGTTTGACGGTGTAGTAAATGCCATTTAAAACCGAAGCTTTGAATTTTGACGGGTTATTATTAATGAAGTCTGAACTCTGAAAGCAACCAACAACGTTGTGAAGGCATCATTACTTTAACTGACAAAATTTGCACACCTTGTTTGTTTGTTTAACCTTTTTCTACTTTTTGTATCAGCGTAACTGGCTTGTATCGAAACAACCTTGGATGTTCTCTAAATTCATTCTTCATTCTGTATTCTTCTCTTTCCAAAGGAGTCATCAAACGCTCGATTGGACTTGCAAATATCTACTATAGATTTGTTTTTTAAAAATATTTTTCTATTTTTATTAGTAGTTATAAAATGTTATTTTTGTTTTCTAAGATTTATATTATAATAATAATAAAGGATATTTTCATTATTTTGTTATTTTTTTAATCAGTTATAACTAATTTTTAGAAAATACATATAAAAATAAAATGATATTGTGAAAAAATTATTTTCTCCAGACTTTAAGTATTTGTTTTGTTTGACATAGAAAAACTAAAAGTGGGTTTGCATCAATTGCATCTTTTTTTATAATACTTCTTGGTTAAGTGTTTCATCCGATCCCATTGTGATTTAAGCCGTAAAATACTGTTTAGTTTAACTAGATTCTCTACTATAAAATTTAGGTAAATTTCTCACTTTAATCTCCTTGTACAAAGTATTTCTCGAAATGGTGTTCTTTTCAAATATTTTTTCTGGGGGTGCTATTTTTGCACGTACCCAGCATGCAAGTCGCAAGTGGGAGTGGCGATTTAGGGTAGAAGTGGACACGTGGCATGCAACACGTCAGTTGGAGTGGCGACTTCGTGCATGATCGACACGTGGCAAGGGCTGGGGGACGCGCCAGACTCATTGGTGCTTTGAGCCTGCTATGGTCACGTCTCGTCAGAGCAGTGCAGCAGCCTAGGAGCAGTGTAGCAGCGTAGCCATGCAGTGTGCAGGTTTGCAGCTAGAAATCGCAAATGCCATTGGCGATTTGCGTTGATTTGAAATCGCAAATCGCATTGACGATTTGTGTCATTCTTCGTTTAAAAGCTGATGGTCATGTCATTCATTCCTTACATGCATTCCTTGCTTTCGAGTTTCCTTGCGTTAACCGAGAGAGTGAAATTGCTTGTGTCGAGAGAGAGCTAGTTGCTTGTTGTGGTTCGTGTTCTTCCATTCTCTTAAAAACTTGTAAGTTATATATTGAATATTTTGTATGTTTTTATTTATGTAGATGTTTATATTCTGATAATGGAATGGTTTTAGGTACTCTAAGCTAATAATTTTGTATAGTTTAGTTTCAATTCTTAATGTTATATGGTAGATTAGATTTAGTTTAAATTTTTTATATGGTAAATTAGGAATAGTTTTACATACTCTAAGTTATTAATTTTATATGGTAGATTAGGAATAGTTTAAATTTTTATATGATAGATTAGGTTTAGTTGAAATTTTTTATATAATAGATTAGGAATAGTTTTAGGTACCATAACTTATTAATTTTAGATTAGCTTTAGTTTAAATTTTGTACATGGTAGATTACATTTAGTTTAAATATTTGATATGATAGATTAGGAATAATTTTATGTACTGTAAATTATTAATTTTAAATTAGGTCAGAATTAAATTTTTTATATAATAGATTAGGAATAATTTTAGGTACCGTAACTTATTAATTTTAGATTAGTTTTAGTTTAAATTTTATATATGGTAGAATACATTTAGTTTAAATATTTGATATGATAGATTAGGAATAATTTTATGTACGGTAAATTATTAATTTTAAATTAGGTCTGAATTAAATTTTTTATATTACGTTAGTTTTAGTTATTATTAGTTTCATATGTTATGTTTAAATTGGAATAGTTTTACGTATTTTAAATTATTGATTTTGTATGTTAAATTATTTTACTCGTAATTATTTGAAGTCATTAATTTTGTATATATATTATTTTAATTTTAGTCAAAAATATAAATATTATGTTATATATTTAAATTTATATTTGTATGTAATTTAATTTATTTGTAGAATATATATATGAATTAGGTTATTTGCAGAATTTATATTTGTATGTAATTTAATTTATTTGTAGAATATATAATTTGTTATTTATGTAAAGTTGTGTTTAGATGTGATTTAATTTATTTGTAGAATATATTTAAATTTCCATGATTGTATATTATATTTTGTTATTGAAATATGTAATTTTTGAAAAATATAATTTGTTATTTATTTTAAGTTGTGTTTCCATGTATTTGAAATTATTTGGAGAGTATATTTAAATTATATTATTCATATAATATATTTAGTTATTGATTTCACTCTATTTGTTTTATATATTTAATTAATTTTTTGTAAATATACTTAATTTGTGTATGTATAATTAATGTATAAATTTTATCGTCAATTAATTGTAATATATTTTATTTTGTAGGATCAATGACATCTTCGTCGTCATGCTCATCAAATATACAAACTAGGTCTGGTCCAATTGATGGTGACGTTTTGTGGATGTAATCCCAGCATGTTTCAGAACATGTTTGGAATGGGGAACCAGACAGAAAATTACACATCATTGGAATGGGGAACCAGACAGAAAATTACACATCAGACGAGCAGTCCCCACGTATCAAGGTGAAGAACAAATACCAGAGGAAATTATTCCTCTGCTTCGGCAACCTGGGTTTTACTGGATAATGAAGATGGGATACCTAAAGATAAATGCGGCATTAATTAGTGCGTTGATTGAAAGATGGAGGCCCGAAACACACACGTTTCACTTGAGATGCGGAGAGGCTACCATTACTCTTCAAGATGTGTCAGTTTTATTAGGTCTTCGTACTGATGGGGCACCATTAATTGGTTCAACAAATCTTGATTGGGCCGATTTATGTGAAGAATTATTAGGAGTCAGACCACAAGAAGGTGAACTTGAAGGCAGTGTGGTAAAATTAAGTTGGCTGGCTCACCATTTTTCTCACATAAATATTCATGACCGTAACGTAGACCAATTACAAAGGTTTACCCGTGCATAGATCATTCGATTCATAGGAGGTGTCCTCTTTGTTAACAAAAGCAGTAGCAGAGTTTCCTTAAGGTACCTACAATTTTTACGTGACTTTGAACAATGCAGCACCACCGATTACAAAGTTAAATCAATCGGAGGTATGTGCATCTTAATCCAAATGTGGGCATGGGAATGATGCACGACTTTGGCTCCAAAGAGGACGCCTCACGTAATAGAAAATAAACCACTCGGACATAGGTTTGTCGTTTAAAAAATTAGATTTCAATTGAAAATAATTAATGATGGAACGTGTTGACAATGATGATTTCATTTTTATTGTAGGTGGCCGCGACGTGGAAATCAGCATATTGGCAATGATGATCTTAGAGTTTTCCGTCGCAAATTGGATATCATGAAATGACATGAGGTAAGAAGATCATAATGTATTGGTTAAATGAAATGTTAATATGTTATGTTTGACTGAAAATTGACAACTGTGTTGTTATATGCAGTTTGTCTGGGAGCCATACACAACAATTGTGATGGCAGCGTTGCCTCCAATTTGTGTGGTTGGAAGTGTAGCCTGGTTCGCGGTTGTGCCATTGATTTGTTTCCATGTTGTTGAGTGGCACCAACCCGATAGAGTTTTACGACAATTTGGATTGCAACAACCTATTCTCGGGTGTCCTTCGTAACCACAGAATCTCCATGGCATAACGCTCAAAGGCAAACAAGATGAAAATTGGTTCCAGCTGTTGGCCTTGATCATCAGTCAATGAAATAATAATCGAGCTGAGTTTAGGGTCGACGTTTATCCTCGACAGGAGGGCCTACTAAGTTTTAACATGGACTACATGGTCTGGTATAGGCGTAAAACAAAGATGTTTGTCGACCCAAACAATGCAAACACAACTACATTGGTATTTATCTGTTTTTCAATGTTTAACTTCAAATTATTTTGTTAAGCATGAACATTAATTTCTTGACGCTAATAATTACAGGGTGAAGTTGTGAAGACTTTACAGTATATGGTGTCACCACAAGGGAGGAACACATGGACAATTGATGATCTTGTGCCTTACGTGGAAAAGTTAACGATTATATCCGAAGAGCAAGAGAGAATCACAGAGCCAGTGTCACATGGTCCAGCATCAGAGCGTGAATTCCCAGCACAAGAGTTTCACATTTTTCAGTCAAGTGTTGAAACTCGGGGCATAGGCAGACGAAGGGAGACTGTTGAAGTGGAAGAATATTCCCAACAAATGATGGAGCGTGGTCATGGAATGTATTACACGCCAGCAACATTTTCCCAATATCCTTCACAAATGTATCAGTATCCTTTTGAAGGTCATCACACTGATACTTCTGCGAGCGAACATTCGTTCGGTGGTGTTATAGAAATACAACCTCATTTTTCATGGCCCACTATGACTCATTCACAACAACACGATGCCCCAATGGCAACACCTAACGCCTCATTTGCTCCGCAATGGAATGTACCTGGAACAATACCTGATATGGGGGACTTATTAGGTGTTGATTTGCGTCAGGAGTTTTCTGCTAAGGCTGAGCAAGTAGAAGCGGGGAGACATCGCGGCAGAAGAAATCCTGATCGTTAAGCGCGAAGATGAGATCGACCATGTGGCACATCCTCACGACATCACGCACACCATAATGAATGATTTTGATGTCTCTATGTAAATTTGTTGTTGTATGTATGACATTAGATTTTGACAGTTAATCTATCGCATCTCATTTATTATGCCTTACTAATGTATACAGTTTATGTGGCGCATCAAACTATAATAATAAAGAAAGTTTAAAAATAAAACTAAAGTAGACAAACGAAAAATAAGTAGTTTTAGTAACTAAAGCCGAACACCAACGTCATATGTGCAGATACTCCACATTGACTAAGTCCATAGTTCATCATTGTAGATAGTTCTCCTTTAGTATCAATTTGAATACCCTTAACTACAACATTGGACTCCCCACTTTCACTCAACCTAGGTTTAGGGTTGATGGTTATGGTTTATGGTTTATGGGTTAGGGTTTAAGGCTTAGGGTTTTGGGTTAGGGGTTAGGTTTAGGGTGTAGGGTTTTATGGTTTATGGTTTAGGGGTTAGGTTTAGGGCTTAGGGTTATGGGTTAGGTTTAGGGCTTAGGGTTATGGGTTAGGTTTAGGGCTTAGGGTTTAGGGTTTAAGGCTTAGGGTTTAGATTAGGGGTTAGGGGTTAGG